>NW_027675454.1:1287500-1312500 GCF_965601325.2 Salmo salar
CACACCGACAACACACACACACCGACAACACACACACACATACACACACACCGACAACACACACACACACACCGACAACACACACACACACACACACACACCGACAACACACACACACACACACACCGACAACACACACACACACACACACACACACCGACAACACACACACACACAACACACACACACACCGACAACACACACACACACACACACCGACAACACACACACACACACACCGACAACACACACACACACACACCGACAACACACACACACAGACAACACACACACACACACACCGACAACACACACACACACACACCGACAACACACACACACACACACTGACAACACACACACACACACACACACCGACAACACACACACACACACACCGACAACACACACACACACACACTGACAACACACACACACACACACACACACCGACAACACACACACACACACACCGACAACACACACACACACACCGACAACACACACACACACACCGACAACACACACACACACACACACACCAGCAACACACTCACACACACCGACAACACACACACACACACACCGACAACACACACACACACACACCGACAACACAGACACACACACACACTGACAACACACACACACACACACCGACAACACACACACACACTGACAACACACACACACACACCGACAACACACACACACACACACACCGACAACACACACACACACCGACAACACACACACACACAGACAACACACACACACACACACCGACAACACACACACACACACACACCGACAACACAGACACACACACACACCGACAACACACACACACACACACACCGACAACACACACACACACACTGACAACACACACACACACACCGACAACACACACACACACACCGACAACACACACACACAGACAACACACACACACACACACTGACAACACACACACACACACACCAACAACACACACACACACACAACACACACACACACACACACACACCGACAACACACACACACACACACCGACAACACACACACACACACACCGACAACACACACACACACACCTACCACACACTCACACACACCGACAACACACACACACACAAACCGACAACACACACACACACACACACCGACAACACACACACACACACTGACAACACACACACACACACCGACAACACACACACACACACCCACCGACAACACACACACACACCGACAACACACACACACAGACAACACACACACACACACCGACAACACACAAACACACCGACAACACAGACACACACACACACCGACAACACACACACACACACACACACACACACACCGACAACACACACACACACACTGACAACACACACACACACACACACCGACAACACACACACACACACCGACACACACACACACACACGACAACACACACACACAGACAACACACACACACACACACACCGACAACACACACACACACCAACAACACACACACACACAACACACACACACACACACACACACACCGACAACACACACACACACACACCGACAACACACACACACACACACCGACAACACACACACACACACCTACCACACACACACACACACCGACAACACACCGACAACACACACAAACACACCGACAACACACACACACCGACAACACACACACACACACACACCGACAACACACACACACACACACACACACACACCGACAACACACACACACACACACCGACAACACACACACACACACACACACCGACAACACACACTCACACACACACCGACAACACACACACACACACACACACACACAGACAACACACACACACACACCGACAACACACACACACACACACCGACAACACACACACACACACACCGACAACACACACACACACACCGACAACACACACACACACACACACACCACACACACACACACCGACAACACACACACACACACACCGACAACACACACACACACCGACAACACACACACACACACACCTACCACACACACACACACACACAACGACAACACACACACACCGACAAGACACACACACACACACACACACCGACAACACACACACACACACACCGACAACACACACACACACACAACACACACACACACCGACAACACACACACACACACACACACCGACAACACACACACCGACAACACACACACACACACACCGACAACACACCGACAACACACACACACCGACAACACACACACACATACACACACACCGACAACACACACACACACACCGACAACACACACACACACACACACCGACAACACACACACACACACACCGACAACACACACACACACACACACACCGACAACACACACACACACAACACACACACACACCGACAACACACACACACACACACACCGACAACACACACACACACACACCGACAACACACACACACACACACCGACAACACACACACACAGACAACACACACACACACACACCGACAACACACACACACACACACCGACAACACACACACACACACACTGACAACACACACACACACACACACACACCGACAACACACACACACACACACCGACAACACACACACACACACACTGACAACACACACACACACACACACACACCGACAACACACACACACACACACCGACAACACACACACACACACCGACAACACACACACACACACCGACAACACACACACACACACACACACCAGCAACACACTCACACACACCGACAACACACACACACACACCGACAACACACACACACACACACCGACAACACAGACACACACACACACTGACAACACACACACACACACACCGACAACACACACACACACACTGACAACACACACACACACACCGACAACACACACACACACACACACCGACAACACACACACACACCGACAACACACACACACACAGACAACACACACACACACACACCGACAACACACACACACACACACACCGACAACACAGACACACACACACACCGACAACACACACACACACACACACCGACAACACACACACACACACTGACAACACACACACACACACCGACAACACACACACACACACCGACAACACACACACACAGACAACACACACACACACACACTGACAACACACACACACACACACCAACAACACACACACACACACACACACACACACACACACACACACACACACACACCGACAACACACACACACACACACCGACAACACACACACACACACACCGACAACACACACACACACACCTACCACACACTCACACACACCGACAACACACACACACACACACCGACAACACACACACACACACACACCGACAACACACACACACACACTGACAACACACACACACACACCGACAACACACACACACACACCCACCGACAACACACACACACACCGACAACACACACACACAGACAACACACACACACACACCGACAACACACACACACACCGACAACACAGACACACACACACACCGACAACACACACACACACACACACACACACACCGACAACACACACACACACACTGACAACACACACACACACACACACCGACAACACACACACACACACCGACAACACACACACACAGACAACACACACACACACACACACCGACAACACACACACACACCAACAACACACACACACACAACACACACACACACACACACACACACCGACAACACACACACACACACACCGACAACACACACACACACACACCGACAACACACACACACACACCTACCACACACACACACACACCGACAACACACCGACAACACACACAAACACACCGACAACACACACACACCGACAACACACACACACACACACACCGACAACACACACACACACACACACACACACCGACAACACACACACACACACCGACAACACACACACACACACACACACCGACAACACACACTCACACACACACCGACAACACACACACACACACACCAACAACACACACACACACACAACACACACACACACACACACACACCGACAACACACACACACACACACCGACAACACACACACACACACACCGACAACACACACACACACACCTACCACACACTCACACACACCGACAACACACACACACACAAACCGACAACACACACACACACACACACCGACAACACACACACACACACTGACAACACACACACACACACCGACAACACACACACACACCCACCGACAACACACACACACACCGACAACACACACACACAGACAACACACACACACACACCGACAACACACAAACACACCGACAACACAGACACACACACACACCGACAACACACACACACACACACACACACACACACCGACAACACACACACACACACTGACAACACACACACACACACACACCGACAACACACACACACACACCGACAACACACACACACAGACAACACACACACACACACACACCGACAACACACACACACACCAACAACACACACACACACAACACACACACACACACACACACACACCGACAACACACACACACACACACCGACAACACACACACACACACACCGACAACACACACACACACACCTACCACACACACACACACACCGACAACACACCGACAACACACACAAACACACCGACAACACACACACACCGACAACACACACACACACACACACCGACAACACACACACACACACACACACACACACCGACAACACACACACACACACACCGACAACACACACACACACACACACACCGACAACACACACTCACACACACACCGACAACACACACACACACACACACACACACACACACACAGACAACACACACACACACACCGACAACACACACACACACACACCGACAACACACACACACACACACAACGACAACACACACACACACACCGACAACACACACACACACACACACACCAACAACACACACACACCGACAACACACACACACACACACCGACAACACACACACACACCGACAACACACACACACACACACCTACCACACACACACACACACACAACGACAACACACACACACCGACAAGACACACACACACACACACACACCGACAACACACACACACACACACCGACAACACACACACACACACAACACACACACACACCGACAACACACACACACACACACACACACACCGACAACACACACACCGACAACACACACACACACACACCGACAACACACCGACAACACACACACACCGACAACACACACACACATACACACACACCGACAACACACACACACACACCGACAACACACACACACACACACACCGACAACACACACACACACACACCGACAACACACACACACACACACACACCGACAACACACACACACACAACACACACACACACCGACAACACACACACACACACACACACCGACAACACACACACACACACACCGACAACACACACACACACACACCGACAACACACACACACAGACAACACACACACACACACACCGACAACACACACACACACACACCGACAACACACACACACACACACTGACAACACACACACACACACACACACACCGACAACACACACACACACACACCGACAACACACACACACACACACTGACAACACACACACACACACACACACACCGACAACACACACACACACACACCGACAACACACACACACACACCGACAACACACACACACACACCGACAACACACACACACACACACACAACAGCAACACAATCACACACACCGACAACACACACACACACACCGACAACACACACACACACACACCGACAACACAGACACACACACACACTGACAACACACACACACACACACCGACAACACACACACACACACTGACAACACACACACACACACCGACAACACACACACACACACACACCGACAACACACACACACACCGACAACACACACACACACAGACAACACACACACACACACACCGACAACACACACACACACACACACCGACAACACAGACACACACACACACCGACAACACACACACACACACACCGACAACACACACACACACACTGACAACACACACACACACACCGACAACACACACACACACACCGACAACACACACACACAGACAACACACACACACACACACTGACAACACACACACACACACACCAACAACACACACACACACACAACACACACACACACACACACACACACACACACACCGACAACACACACACACACACACCGACAACACACACACACACACACCGACAACACACACACACACACCTACCACACACTCACACACACCGACAACACACACACACACACACCGACAACACACACACACACACACACCGACAACACACACACACACACTGACAACACACACACACACACCGACAACACACACACACACACCCACCGACAACACACACACACACCGACACACACACACACACAGACAACACACACACACACACCGACAACACACACACACACCGACAACACAGACACACACACACACCGACAACACACACACACACACACACCACACACCGACAACACACACACACACACTGACAACACACACACACACACACACCGACAACACACACACACACACCGACAACACACACACACAGACAACACACACACACACACACACCGACAACACACACACACACCAACAACACACACACACAACACACACACACACACACACACACACCGACAACACACACACACACACACCGACAACACACACACACACACACCGACAACACACACACACACACCTACCACACACACACACACACCGACAACACACCGACAACACACACAAACACACCGACAACACACACACACCGACAACACACACACACACACACACCGACAACACACACACACACACACACACACACCGACAACACACACACACACACCGACAACACACACACACACACACACACCGACAACACACACTCACACACACACCGACAACACACACACACACACACACACACACACACACACACAGACAACACACACACACACACCGACAACACACACACACACACACACACACCGACAACACACACACACACACTGACAACACACACACACACACCGACAACACACACACACACACCGACAACACACACACACAGACAACACACACACACACACACACACTGACAACACACACACACACACACCAACAACACACACACACACACAACACACACACACACACACACACACACCGACAACACACACACACACACACCGACAACACACACACACACACACCGACAACACACACACACACACCTACCACACACTCACACACACCGACAACACACACACACACACACACCGACAACACACACACACACACACACCGACAACACACACACACACACTGACAACACACACACACACACCGACAACACACACACACACACCCACCGACAACACACACACACCGACAACACACACACACAGACAACACACACACACACACCGACAACACACACACACACCGACAACACAGACACACACACACACCGACACACACACACACACACACACACACACACGACAACACACACACACACACACCGACAACACACACACACACACACACCGACAACACACACACACACACCTACCACACACACACACACACCGACAACACACCGACAACACACACAAACACACCGACAACACACACACACCGACAACACACACACACACACACACCGACAACACACACACACACACACACACACACCGACAACACACACACACACACCGACAACACACACACACACACACACACACCGACAACACACACTCACACACACACCGACAACACACACACACACACACACACACACACAGACAACACACACACACACACCGACAACACACACACATACACACCGACAACACACACACACACACACAACGACAACACACACACACACACCGACAACACACACACACACCGACAACACACACACACACACACACCTACCACACACACACACACACACACACACAACGACAACACACACACACCGACAAGACACACACACACACACACACCGACAACACACACACACACACACCGACAACACACACACACACACAACACACACACACACCGACAACACACACACACACACACACACACCGACAACACACACACCGACAACACACACACACACACACCGACAACACACCGACAACACACACACACCGACAACACACACACACATACACACACACCGTCAACACACACACACACACCGACAACACACACACACACACACAGACAACACACACACACACACACCGACAACACACACACACACACACACCGACAACACAGACACACACACACACCGACAACACACACACACACACACACCGACAACACACACACACACACTGACAACACACACACACACACCGACAACACACACACACACACCGACAACACACACACACAGACAACACACACACACACACACTGACAACACACACACACACACACCAACAACACACACACACACACAACACACACACACACACACACACACACACACCGACAACACACACACACACACACCGACAACACACACACACACACACCGACAACACACACACACACACCTACCACACACTCACACACACCGACAACACACACACACACACACCGACAACACACACACACACACACACCGACAACACACACACACACACTGACAACACACACACACACACCGACAACACACACACACACACCCACCGACAACACACACACACACCGACAACACACACACACAGACAACACACACACACACACACACACACCGACAACACACACACACACACACACCGACAACACACACACACACACACGACAACAAACACACACACACCGACAACACACACACACACAACACACACACACACACCGACAACACACACACACACACACACACACCGACAACACACACACACACACACCGACAACACACACACACACACACCGACAACACACACACACACACCGACAACACACACACACACACACACCGACAACACACACACACACACACCGACAACACACACACACACAACACACACACACACGACAACACACACACACACACACCGACAACACACACACACACACCGACACACACACACACACACCGACAACACACCGACAACACACACAAACACACCGACAACACACACACACCGACAACACACACACACACACACACCGACAACACACACACACACACACACACACACCGACAACACACACACACACACCGACAACCCACACACACACACACACCGACAACACACACCACACACACACCGACAACACACACACACACACACACACACACACACACACCGACAACACACACACACACACCGACCACACACACACACACACACACACCGACAACACACACACACACACTGACAACACACACACACACACCGACAACACACACACACACACCGACAACACACACACACAGACAACACACACACACACACACACGACAACACACACACACACACACCGACAACACACACACACACACAACACACACACACACACACACACACACCGACAACACACACACACACACACCGACAACACACACACACCACACCGACAACACACACACACACACCGACCACACACACACACACACCGACAACACACACACACACACACACCGACAACACACACACACACACACACCGACAACACACACACACACACGACAACACACACACACACACCGACAACACACACACACACACCACCGACAACACACACACACACGACAACACACACACACAGACAACACACACACACACACCGACAACACACACACACACCGACAACACACACACACACACACACCACAACACACACACACACACACACACACCGACAACACACACACACACACACCGACAACACACACACACACACACACCGACAACACACACACACACACCTACCACACACACACACACACCGACAACACACCGACAACACACACAACACACCGACAACACACACACACCGACAACACACACACACACACACACCGACAACACACACACACACACACACACACACGACAACACACACACACACACACAACACACACACACACACACACACACCGACAACACACACTCACACACACACCGACAACACACACACACACACACACACACACACAGACAACACACACACACACACCGACAACACACACACATACACACCGACAACACACACACACACACACAACGACAACACACACACACACACCGACAACACACACACACACCGACAACACACACACACACACACACACACACACACACACACACACACACACACACAACGACAACACACACACACCGACAAGACACACACACACACACACACCGACAACACACACACACACACACACCGACAACACACACACACACACAACACACACACACACCGACAACACACACACACACACACACACACCGACAACACACACACCGACAACACACACACACACACACCGACAACACACCACACACACACACACACCGACAACACACACACACACACACACACACCGACAACACACACACACACACCGACAACACACACACACACACACAGACAACACACACACACACACACCAACAACACAACACACACACACACCGACAACACACACACACACACACACACCGACAACACACACACACACACTGACAACACACACACACACACCGACAACACACACACACACACCGACAACACACACACACAGACAACACACACACACACACACCGACAACACACACACACACACACGACAACACACACACACACACACACACACACACACACACACACACACACACACACCGACAACACACACACACACACACCGACAACACACACACACACACACCGACAACACACACACACACACCTACCACACACACACACACACCGACAACACACACACACACACACCGACAACACACACACACACACACACCGACAACACACACACACACACTGACAACACACACACACACACCGACAACACACACACACACACCACCGACAACACACACACACACCGACAACACACACACACAGACAACACACACACACACACACACACACCGACAACAACACACACACACACACCGACAACACACACACACACACACACCGACAACACACACACACACACCGACAACACACACACACACAACACACACACACACACCGACAACACACACACACACACACACACACCGACAACACACACACACACACACCGACAACACACACACACACACACCGACAACACACACACACACACCGACAACACACACACACACACACACCGACAACACACACACACACACACCGACAACACACACACACACAACACACACACACACGACAACACACACACACACACACCGACAACACACACACACACACCGACAACACACACACACACACACACCGACAACACACACACACACACACACACACACCGACAACACACACACACACACCGACAACACACACACACACCGACAACACACACACACACACACCGACAACACACACACACACACACCGACAACACACACACACACCGACAACACACACACACACACACACCACACACACACACACACCGACAACACACACACACACACACCGACAACACACACACACACACACACCGACAACACACACACACACACTGACAACACACACACACACACCGACAACACACACACACACACCGACAACACACACACACACCGACAACACACACACACAGACACACACACACACACACACCGACAACACACACACACACCGACAACACAGACACACACACACACCGACACACACACACACACACACACACACACACACCGACAACACACACACACACACCGACAACACACACACACACACCGACAACACACACACACACACACCGACAACACACACACACACACACCGACACACACACACACACACAACACACACACACACGACAACACACACACACACACACCGACAACACACACACACACACCGACAACACACACACACACACACACGACACACACACACACACACACACACACACCGACAACACACACACACACACCGACAACACACACACACACCTACCACACACACACACACACACAACGACAACACACACACACCGACAACACACACACACACACACCGACAACACACACACACACCGACAACACACACACACACACACACACACACACACACCGACAACACACACACACACACACACCGACAACACACACACACACCGACAACACACACACACACACACACACACACGACAACACACACACACACACACCGACAACACACCACACACACACCGACAACACACACACACACACCGACAACACACACACACACACACCGACAACACACCGACAACACACACACACACACCGACAACACACACACACCGACAACACACACACACACACACACCGACAACACACACACACACACACACCGACAACACACACACACACACACCGACAACACACAGACACACACACACCAACAACACACACTCACACACACACCGACAACACACACACACACACACACACACACACACACACACACACACACCGACAACACACACACACACACCGACAACACACACACACACACACCGACAACACACACACACACACCAACAACACACACACACACACCTACAACACACACACACACACACACACACCAACAACACACACACACACACACCGACAACACACACACACACACACCGACAACACACACACACACCGACAACACACACACACACACACCGACAACACACACACACACCTACCACACACACACACACACAACGACAACACACACACACCGACAAGACACACACACACACACACACACCTACAACACACACACACACCGACAACACACACACACACACAACACACACACACACCGACAACACACACACACACACACACACACACACCGACAACACACACACACACACCGACAACACACACACACACACACACCGACAACACACACACACACACACACACCGACAACACACACACACACACACCGACAACACACACACACACAACACACACACACACCGACAACACACACACACACACACACACCGACAACACACACACACACACCGACAACACACACACACACACACCGACAACACACACACACACACCACCGACAACACACACACACACACACCGACAACACACACACACACACCGACAACACACACACACACACACACACACACACACACACACACACACACCGACAACACACACACACACACACACCGACAACACACACACACACACACCGACAACACACACACACACAACACACACACACACCGACACACACACACACACACACACACACACCGACAACACACACACACACACACCGACAACACACACACACACACCGACAACACACACACACTCACCGACAACACACACACACAGACAATACACACACACACACACCGACAACACACACACACACACACCAACAACACACACACACACAACACACACACACACACACACACACACACACCGACAACACACACACACACACACCGACAACACACACACACACACACCGACAACACACACACACACACCTACCACACACACACACACACCGACAACACACCGACAACACACACACACCGACAACACACACACACCGACAACACACACACACACACACACCGACAACACACACACACACACACACACACCGACAACACACACACACACCGACAACACACAGACACACACACACCAACAACACACACTCACACACACACCGACAACACACACACACACACACACACACACACACACACACACCGACAACACACACACACACACCGACAACACACACACACACACACCGACAACACACACACACACACACCGACAACACACACACACACACCTACAACACACACACACACACACACACACCAACAACACACACACACACACACACCGACAACACACACACACACACACCGACACACACACACACACACCGACAACACACACACACACACACCGACAACACACACACACACCTACCACACACACACACACACAACGACAACACACACACACCGACAAGACACACACACACACACACACCGACAACACACACACACACCGACAACACACAAACACACACAACACACACACACACCGACAACACACACACACACACACACACACACCGACAACACACACACACACACCGACAACACACACACACACACACACCGACAACACACACACACACACACACACCGACAACACACACACACACACACCGACAACACACACACACACAACACACACACACACCGACAACACACACACACACACACCGACAACACACACACACACACACCGACAACACACACACACACACACCGACAACACACACACACACACCACCGACAACACACACACACACACACCGACAACACACACACACACACCGACAACACACACACACACACACACACACACACACACACACACACACACCGACAACACACACACACACACCGACAACACACACACACACACACCGACAACACACACACACACAACACACACACACACCGACAACACACACACACACACACACACACCGACAACACACACACACACACACCGACAACACACACACACACACACACCGACAAAACACACACACCGACAACACACACACACACAACACGCACACACACACCGACAACACACACACACACACACACACACACACACACCGACAACACACACACACACACACACACCGACAACACACACACACACACACCGACAACACACACACACACACACCGACAACACACACACACACACACCGACAACACACACACACACACACCGACAACACACACACACACACCGACAACACACACACACACCGACAACACACACACACACACACACCGACAACACATAAACACACACACACCGACAACACACACACACACACTGACAAGACACACACACACACTGACAACACACACACACACACACACCGACAACACACACACACACCGACAACACACACACAAACACACCGACAACACACACACACACACTGACAACACACACACACACACACCGACAACACACACACACACACACACCGACAACACACACACACACACCGACAACACACACACACACACCGACAACACACACACACACACACCAGCAACACACTCACACACACCGACAACACACACACACACACCGACAACACACACCCACACACTGACAACACACACACACACACCGACAACACACACACACACACACACCGACAACACACACACACACACTGACAACACACACACACACACCGACAACACACACACACACACACACCGACAACACACACACACACCGACAACACACACACACAGACAACACACACACACACACCGACAACACACACACACACCGACAACACAGACACACACACACACCGACAACACACACACACACACACACACACACCGACAACACACACACACACACTGACAACACACACACACACACCGACAACACACACACACTCACCGACAACACACACACACAGACAATACACACACACACACACCGACAACACACACACACACACACCAACAACACACACACACACACACACACACACACACACACACACACCGACAACACACACACACACACACCGACAACACACACACACACACACCGACAACACACACACACACACCTACCACACACACACACACACCGACAACACACCGACAACACACACACACACACCGACAACACACACACACCGACAACACACACACACACACACACCGACAACACACACACACACACACACACCGACAACACACACACACACACACCGACAACACACAGACACACACACACCGACAACACACACTCACACACACACCGACACACACACACACACACACACACACACACACACACACACACACACACACACACACACCGACAACACACACACACACACCGACAACACACACACACACACACCGACAACACACACACACACACACCGACAACACACACACACACACCTACAACACACACACACACACACACACCAACAACACACACACACACACACCGACAACACACACACACACCGACAACACACACACACACCGACAACACACACACACACACACCGACAACACACACACACACCTACCACACACACACACACACAACGACAACACACACACACCGACAAGACACACACACACACACACACCGACAACACACACACACACCGACAACACACACACACACACAACACACACACACACCGACAACACACACACACACACACACACACACCGACAACACACACACACACACCGACAACACACACACACACACACACCGACAACACACACACACACACACCGACAACACACACACACACACACCGACAACACACACACACACAACACACACACACACCGACAACACACACACACACACACCGACAACACACACACACACACACCGACAACACACACACACACCGACAACACACACACACACACACACCGACAACACATAAACACACACACACCGACAACACACACACACACACTGACAAGACACACACACACACTGACAACACACACACACACACACACCGACAACACACACACACACACCGACAACACACACACAAACACACCGACAACACACACACACACACTGACAACACACACACACACACACCGACAACACACACACACACACACCGACAACACACACACACACACCGACAACACACACACACACACCGACAACACACACACACACACACACACCAGCAACACACTCACACACACCGACAACACACACACACACACCGACAACACACACACACACACACCGACAACACAGACACACACACACACCGACAACACACACACACACACCGACAACACACACCCACACACTGACAACACACACACACACACCGACAACACACACACACACACACACCGACAACACACACACACACCGACAACACACACACACAGACAACACACACACACACACCGACAACACACACACACACCGACAACACAGACACACACACACACCGACAACACACACACACACACACACACACACCGACAACACACACACACACACTGACAACACACACACACACACCGACAACACACACACACTCACCGACAACACACACACACAGACAATACACACACACACACACCGACAACACACACACACACACACCAACAACACACACACACACAACACACACACACACACACACACACACACACACACACCGACAACACACACACACACACACCGACAACACACACACACACACACCGACAACACACACACACACACCTACCACACACACACACACACCGACAACACACCGACAACACACACACACACACCGACAACACACACACACCGACAACACACACACACACACACACCGACAACACACACACACACACACACACACCGACAACACACACACACACACACCGACAACACACAGACACACACACACCGACAACACACACTCACACACACACCGACAACACACACACACACACACACACACACACACACACCGACAACACACACACACACACCGACAACACACACACACACACACCGACAACACACACACACACACACACCGACAACACACACACACACACCTACAACACACACACACACACACACACACCAACAACACACACACACACACACCGACAACACACACACACACACACCGACAACACACACACACACCGACAACACACACACACACACACCGACAACACACACACACACCTACCACACACACACACACACAACGACAACACACACACACCGACAAGACACACACACACACACACACACCGACAACACACACACACACCGACAACACACACACACACACAACACACACACACACCGACAACACACACACACACACACACACACACCGACAACACACACACACACACCGACAACACACACACACACACACCGACAACACACACACACACACACACACCGACAACACACACACACACACACCGACAACACACACACACAACACACACACACACCGACAACACACACACACACACACACCGACAACACACACACACACACACCGACAACACACACACACACACACTGACAACACACACACACACAACACACACACACACCGACAACACACACACACACACACACACACCGACAACACACACACACACACACCGACAACACACACACACACACACACCGACAACACACACACACCGACAACACACACACACACAACACACACACACACACCGACAACACACACACACACACACACACACCGACAACACACACACACACACACCGACAACACACACACACACACACCGACAACACACACACACACACACCGACAACACACACACACACACACCGACAACACACACACACACACACACACAACACACACACACACGACAACACACACACACACACACCGACAACACACACACAGACACCGACAACACACACACACACACACACACACCGACAACACACACACAAACACACCGACAACACACACACACACACACACACACACACCGACAACACACACACACACACCGACAACACACACACACACCGACAACACACACACACACACACACCGACAACACATAAACACACACACACCGACAACACACACACACACACTGACAAGACACACACACACACTGACAACACACACACACACACACACCGACAACACACACACACACCGACAACACACACACAAACACACCGACAACACACACACACACACTGACAACACACACACACACACACCGACAACACACACACACACACACCGACAACACACACACACACACCGACAACACACACACACACACCGACAACACACACACACACACACACACCAGCAACACACTCACACACACCGACAACACACACACACACACACCGACAACACACACACACACACACCGACAACACAGACACACACACACACCGACAACACACACACACACACACACCGACAACACACACCCACACACTGACAACACACACACACACACCGACAACACACACACACACACACACCGACAACACACACACACACACACCGACAACACACACACACACACTGACAACACACACACACACACCGACAACACAGACACACACACACACCGACAACACACACACACACACACCGACAACACACACACACACCGACAACACACACACACACACCGACAACACACACACACACACCGACAACACACACACACACCGACAACACACACACACACACACACACACCAACAACACACACACACACCAACAACACACACACACACACCGACAACACACACACACACCGACAACACACACACACACACACACCGACAACACACACACACACCGACAACACACACACACACACACACCGACAACACACACACACACACACCGACAACACACAAACACACCGACAACACACACACACACGCCCCGACAACACACACACACCGACAACACACACACACACACCGACAACACACACACACACACACAACGACAACACACACACACCGACAAGACACACACACACACACCGACAACACACACACACACACCGACAACACACACACACACACAACACACACACACACCGACAACACACACACACACACACACCGACAACACACACACACACACACCGACAACATACACACACACCGACAACACACACACACACGCACCGACAACACACACACACCGACAACACACACACACACACACACCGACAACACAGACACACACACACACCGACAACACACACACACACACACCGACAACACACACACACACCGACAACACACACACACACACCGACAACACACACACACACACACCGACAACACACACACACACCGACAACACACACACACACACACACCAACAACACACACACACACACCGACAACACACACACACACAACGACAACACACACACACACCGACAACACACACACACACACCGACAACACACACACACACACCGACAACACACACACACACCGACAACACACACACACACACACACACACCAACAACACACACACACACCAACAACACACACACACACACCGACAACACACACACACACCGACAACACACACACACACACACACCGACAACACACACACACACCGACAACACACACACACACACACACCGACAACACACACACACACACACCGACAACACACAAACACACCGACAACACACACACACACGCCCCGACAACACACACACACCGACAACACACACACACACACACACCGACAACACACACACACACACACAACGACAACACACACACACCGACAAGACACACACACACACACCGACAACACACACACACACACCGACAACACACACACACACACAACACACACACACACCGACAACACACACACACACACACACCGACAACACACACACACACACACCGACAACATACACACACACCGACAACACACACACACACGCACCGACAACACACACACACCGACAACACACACACACACACACACCGACAACACAGACACACACACACACCGACAACACACACACACACACACCGACAACACACACACACACCGACAACACACACACACACACCGACAACACACACACACACACACCGACAACACACACACACACCGACAACACACACACACACACACACCAACAACACACACACACACACCGACAACACACACACACACAACGACAACACACACACACACCGACAACACACACACACACACACCGACAACACACACACACACCTACCACACACACACACACACACAACGACAACACACACACACCGACAAGACACACACACACACACCGACAACACACACACACACACACCGACAACACACACACACACACAACACACACACACACCGACAACACACACACACACCGACAACACACACACACACACCGACAACACACACACACAACGACAACACACACACACCGACAAGACACACACACACACACACCGACAACACACACACACACACACCGACAACACACACACACACACACACACACACACACCGACAACACACACACCACAACACACACACACAAACCGACAACACACACACACACACACACTGACAACACACACACACACAACGACAACACACACACACACACACCGACAACACACACACACACACACACACAACACACACACACACGACAACACACACACACACACACCGACAACACACACACAGACACCGACAACACACACACACACACACACACACCGACAACACACACACAAACACACCGACAACACACACACACACACACACACACACACCGACAACACACACACACACACCGACAACACACACACACACCGACAACACACACACACACACACACCGACAACACATAAACACACACACACCGACAACACACACACACACACTGACAAGAGACACACACACACTGACAACACACACACACACACACACCGACAACACACACACACACCGACAACACACACACAAACACACCGACAACACACACACACACACTGACAACACACACACACACACACCGACAACACACACACACACACCGACAACACACACACACACACCGACAACACACACACACACACCGACAACACACACACACACACACACACCAGCAACACACTCACACACACCGACAACACACACACACACACACCGACAACACTCACACACACACACCGACAACACAGACACACACACACACCGACAACACACACACACACACCGACAACACACACCCACACACTGACAACACACACACACACACCGACAACACACACACACACACACACCGACAACACACACACACACACACCGACAACACACACACACACACTGACAACACACACACACACACCGACAACACAGACACACACACACACCGACAACACACACACACACACACCGACAACACACACACACACCGACAACACACACACACACACCGACAACACACACACACACACCGACAACACACACACACACCGACAACACACACACACACACACACACACCAACAACACACACACACACCAACAACACACACACACACACCGACAACACACACACACACCGACAACACACACACACACACACACCGACAACACACACACACACCGACAACACACACACACACACACACCGACAACACACACACACACACACCGACAACACACAAACACACCGACAACACACACACACACGCCCCGACAACACACACACACCGACAACACACACACACACACACACCGACAACACACACACACACACACAACGACAACACACACACACCGACAAGACACACACACACACACCGACAACACACACACACACACCGACAACACACACACACACACAACACACACACACACCGACAACACACACACACACACACACCGACAACACACACACACACACACCGACAACATACACACACACCGACAACACACACACACACGCACCGACAACACACACACACCGACAACACACACACACACACACACCGACAACACAGACACACACACACACCGACAACACACACACACACACACCGACAACACACACACACACCGACAACACACACACACACACCGACAACACACACACACACACACCGACAACACACACACACACCGACAACACACACACACACACACACACCAACAACACACACACACACACCGACAACACACACACACACAACGACAACACACACACACACCGACAACACACACACACACACCGACAACACACACACACACACCGACAACACACACACACACCGACAACACACACACACACACACACACACCAACAACACACACACACACCAACAACACACACACACACACCGACAACACACACACACACCGACAACACACACACACACACACACCGACAACACACACACACACCGACAACACACACACACACACACACCGACAACACACACACACACACACCGACAACACACAAACACACCGACAACACACACACACACGCCCCGACAACACACACACACCGACAACACACACACACACACACACCGACAACACACACACACACACACAACGACAACACACACACACCGACAAGACACACACACACGCACCGACAACACACACACACACACCGACAACACACACACACACCGACAACACACACACACACACCGACAACACACACACACACACACCGACAACATACACACACACCGACAACACACACACACACGCACCGACAACACACACACACCGACAACACACACACACACACACACCGACAACACAGACACACACACACACCGACAACACACACACACACACACCGACAACACACACACACACCGACAACACACACACACACACCGACAACACACACACACACACACCGACAACACACACACACACCGACAACACACACACACACACACACCAACAACACACACACACACACCGACAACACACACACACACAACGACAACACACACACACACCGACAACACACACACACACACACCGACAACACACACACACACCTACCACACACACACACACACACAACGACAACACACACACACCGACAAGACACACACACACACACCGACAACACACACACACACACACCGACAACACACACACACACACAACACACACACACACCGACAACACACACACACACCGACAACACACACACACACACCGACAACACACACACACAACGACAACACACACACACCGACAAGACACACACACACACACACCGACAACACACACACACACACACCGACAACACACACACACACACACACACACACACACCGACAACACACACACACACAACACACACACACAAACCGACAACACACACACACACACACACTGACAACACACACACACACAACGACAACACACACACACACACAACGACAACACACACACACACACACCGACAACACACACACACACACCGACAACACACACACACACCGACAACACACACACACACACACCGACAACACACACACACACCTACCACACACACACACACACACAACGACAACACACACACACCGACAAGACACACACACACACACACCGACAACACACACACACACCGACAACACACACACACACAAAACACACACACACACCGACAACACACACACACACACACCGACAACACACACACACACACCGACAACACACACACACAACGACAACACACACACACCGACAAGACACACACACACACACACCGACAACACACACACACACACACCGACAACACACACACACACACACACACAC
>NW_027675454.1:1317500-1325000 GCF_965601325.2 Salmo salar
CACCGACAACACACACACAAACACACGACACACACACACACACACACACACACACACACCGACAACACACACACACACACCGACAACACACACACACACCGACAACACACACACACACACACCGACAACACACACACACACCACCGACACACACACACACACACCGACAACACACACACACCGACAACACACACACACACACACCGACAACACACACACACACACACCGACAACACACACACACACACCGACAACACACACACACACACGACAACACACACACACACACCGACAACACACACACACACACACCGACAACACACACACACACCGACAACACACACACACACACCGACACACACACACACACACCGACAACACACACACACACACACCGACAACACACACACACACACACACACACACCACCGACAACACACACACACACACCGACAACACACACACACACACCGACAACACACACACACACACCGACAACACACACACACACACACGACAACACACACACACACCGACAACACACACACACACACACCAACAACACACACACACACACACACACACACACACACACACACACACACCGACAACACACACACACACACACCGACAACACACACACACACACACCGACAACACACACACACACACCACACACACACACACACACCGACAACACACCGACAACACACACACACACACCGACAACACACACACACCGACAACACACACACACACACACCGACAACACACACACACACACCGACAACACACACACACACACGACAACACACACACACCGACAAGACACACACACACACACACCGACAACACACACACACACACACCGACAACACACACACACACACACACACACACACACCGACAACACACACACACACACACCGACAACACACACACACCACACACACACACACACACACACCGACAACACACACACACACACACCGACAACACACACACACACACCGACAACACACACACACACACACGACAACACACACACACCGACAACACACACACACACCACCGACAACACACACACACACACCGACAACACACACACACACAACACACACACACCGACAACACACACACACACACCGACAACACACACACACACACACACACCGACAACACACACACACACACACACCGACAACACACACACACACACACACCGACAACACACACACACACACACACGACACACACACACACACACACACGACACACACACACACACACACCGACAACACACACACACCGACAACACACACACACACACACCGACAACACACACACACACACACACACACCAACAACACACACACACACACCGACAAACACACACACACACACCGACAACACACACACACACCGACAACACACACACACACAACGACAACACACACACACCGACAACACACACACACACACACACACACAACGACAACACACAAACACACACACCGACAACACACACACACACACACACACACACACACCGACAACACACACACACACACACCGACAACACACACACACACACACCGACAACACACACACACACACACCGACACACACACCGACACACACACACACACACACCGACAACACACACACACACACACCGACAACACACACACACACACACCGACAACACACACACACCCACCGACAACACACACACACACGACAACACACACACACACACACACCGACAACACACACACACACCGACAACACACACACACACACACCACACACCACACACACACACACACACCAACAACACACACACACACACCGACAACACACACACACACACCGACAACACACACACACACCACCACACACACACACACACAACGACAACACACACACACCGACACACACACACACACACACACACACAACGACAACACACAAACACACACACCGACAACACACACACACACACAACACACACACACACCGACAACACACACACACACACACCGACAACACACACACACACAACGACAACACACACACACACACACGACAACACACCGACAACACACACACACCCACCGACAACACACACACACACACACACACACACACACACACACACACACACACACACACACACACACACACACCGACAACACACACACACACACACCGACAACACACACACACACACACCGACAACACACACACACACACCGACCACACACACACACACCGACACACACCGACAACACACACACACACACCGACAACACACACACACCGACAACACACACACACACACACCGACAACACACACACACACACACACACCGACAACACACACACACACACACCGACAACACACACACACACACACACCGACAACACACACACACACACCGACAACACACACACACACACCGACAACACACACACACACACACACACCGACAACACACCACACACACCGACAACACACACACACACACACCGACAACACACACACACACCGACAACACACACACACACACACACCGACAACACACACACACACACCGACAACACACACACACACACCGACAACACACACACACACACCGACAACACACACACACACACACACCGACAACACACACACACACACACCGACAACACACACACACACACCGACAACACACACACACACACCGACAACACAGACACACACACACACCGACAACACACACACACACACACCGACAACACACACACACACACGACAACACACACACACACACCGACAACACACACACACACACACCGACAACACACACACACACCGACAACACACACACACACACACACACACAACAACACACACACACACCGACAACACACACACACACACCGACAACACACACACACACCGACAACACACACACACACACACCGACAACACACACACACACACACACAACGACAACACACACACACCGACAACACACACACACACACACCGACAACACACACACACACACACCGACAACACACACACACACCGACAACACACACACACACACACACCGACAACACACACACACACACACCGACAACACACACACACACCGACAACACACACACACACGCCCCGACACACACACACACACCGACAACACACACACACACACACACCGACAACACACACACACACACACAACGACAACACACACACACCGACAAGACACACACACACACACCGACAACACACACACAACACACCGACAACACACACACACACACAACACACACACACACCGACAACACACACACACACACACACCGACAACACACACACACACACACCGACAACACACACACACACCGACAACACACACACACACGCACCGACAACACACACACACCGACAACACACACACACACACACACCGACAACACAGACACACACACACACCGACAACACACACACACACACACCGACAACACACACACACACCGACAACACACACACACACACCGACAACACACACACACACACACCGACAACACACACACACACCGACAACACACACACACACACACACACCAACAACACACACACACACACCGACAACACACACACACACAACGACAACACACACACACACCGACAACACACACACACACACACCGACAACACACACACACACCACCACAACACACACACACACCGACAACACACACACACCACACAGACACACACACACACACACCGACAACACACACACACACACCGACAACACACACACACACACAACAACACACACACACACACCGACAACACACACACACACCGACAACACACACACACACACACACCGACAACACACAACACACACCACACACACGACAACACACACACACACCGACAACACACACACACACACACCGACAACACACACACACACACACCGACAACACACACACACACACACCGACAACACACACACACACACACCGACAACACACACACACCGACAACACACACACACACACACCGACAACACACACACACACACGACAACACACACACACACACACACCGACAACACACACACACACACACCGACAACACACACACACACACCGACAACACACACACACCGACAACACACACACACACACACCGACAACACACACACACACACCGACAACACACACACACACCGACAACACACACACACACACCGACAACACACACACACACACACCGACAACATACACACACACCGACAACACACACACACACGCACCGACAACACACACACACCGACAACACACACACACACACACACCGACAACACAGACACACACACACACCGACAACACACACACACACACACCGACAACACACACACACACCGACAACACACACACACACACCGACAACACACACACACACACACCGACAACACACACACACACCGACAACACACACACACACACACACCAACAACACACACACACACACCGACAACACACACACACACACACGACACACACACACACACACCGACAACACACACACACACACACCGACAACACACACACACACCTACCACACACACACACACACGACAACACACACACACACACAACGACACACACACACACACACCGACAACACACACACACACACACCGACAACACACACACACACACAACACACACACACACCGACAACACACACACACACCGACAACACACACACACACACCGACAACACACACACACAACGACAACACACACACACCGACAAGACACACACACACACACACCGACAACACACACACACACACACCGACAACACACACACACACACACACACACACACACCGACAACACACACACACACAACACACACACACAAACCGACAACACACACACACACACACACTGACAACACACACACACACAACGACAACACACACACACACACAACGACAACACACACACACACACACCGACAACACACACACACACACCGACAACACACACACACACCGACAACACACACACACACACACCGACAACACACACACACACCTACCACACACACACACACACACAACGACAACACACACACACCGACAAGACACACACACACACACACCGACAACACACACACACACCGACAACACACACACACACAAAACACACACACACACCGACAACACACACACACACACACCGACAACACACACACACACACCGACAACACACACACACAACGACAACACACACACACCGACAAGACACACACACACACACACCGACAACACACACACACACACACCGACAACACACACACACACACACACACACACACACACCGACAACACACACACACACACACCGACAACACAGACACACACACACACCGACAACACACACACACACACACCGACAACACACACACACACCGACAACACACACACACACACCGACAACACACACACACACACCGACAACACACACACACACCGACAACACACACACACACACACACACACCAACAACACACACACACACCAACAACACACACACACACACCGACAACACACACACACACACCGACAACACACACACACACCTACCACACACACACACACACAACGACAACACACACACACCGACAACACACACACACACACACACACACAACGACAACACACAAACACACACACCGACAACACACACACACACACAACACACACACACACCGACAACACACACACAAACACACCGACAACACACACACACACAACGACAACACACACACACACACACCGACAACACACCGACAACACACACACACACACCGACAACACACACACACACTCCAGTAACACACACACACACACACCGACAACACACACACACCCACCGACAACACACACACACCGACAACACACACAGACACACACACCGACAACACACACACACACACCGACAACACACACACACACACACACCGACAACACACACACACACACACCGACAACACACACACACACTCCAGTAACACACACACACACACCGACAACACACACACACGCAACGACAACACACACACACCGACAACACACACACACACACACACCGACAACACACACACACACACACCGACAACACACACACACACACACACACACACACCGACAACACACACACACACACCGACAACACACACACACACACACCGACAACACACACACACACCGACAACACACACACACACACACCGACAACACACACACACACACACCGACAACACACACACACACACCGACAACACACACACACACACACACACACACACACACACACACCGACAACACACACACACACCGACAACACACACACACACACCGACAACACACACACACACACACACACCGACAACACACACACACACACACCGACAACACACACACACACACACCGACAACACACACACACACACAACACACACAGACACGACAACACACACACACACACACCGACAACACACACACACACACACACCGACAACACACACACAAACACACCGACAACACACACACACACACACACACACACACACACACACACACCGACAACACACACACACACACCGACAACACACACACACACACACACCGACAACACACACACAAACACACCGACAACACACACACACACACACACACACACACACCGACAACACACACACACACACCGACAACACACACACACACCGACAACACACACACACACACACCGACAACACACACACACACACACCGACAACACACACACACACCGACAACACACACACCTACCACACACTCACACACACCGACAACACACACACACACACACCGACAACACACACACACACACCGACAACACACACACACACACTGACAACACACACACACACACCGACAACACACACACACACACACACCGACAACACACACACACACCGACAACACACACACACACACCGACAACACACACACACACCGACAACACAGACACACACACACACCGACAACACACACACACACACACACACACACACCGACAACACACACACACACACTGACAACACACACACACACACCGACAACACACACACACACACCGACAACACACACACACAGACAATACACACACACACACACCGACAACACACACACACACACACCAACAACACACACACACACAACACACACACACACACACACACACACACACCGACAACACACACACACACACACCGACAACACACACACACACACACCGACAACACACACACACACACCTACCACACACACACACACCGACAACACACCGACAACACACACACACACACCGACAACACACACACACCGACAACACACACACACACACACCGACTACACACACACACAC
>NW_027675454.1:1330000-1360000 GCF_965601325.2 Salmo salar
CACACACACACACACACCGACAACACACACACACACACACCGATAACACACACACACACACACCGACAACACACACACACACAACACACACACACACGACAACACACACACACACACACCGACAACACACACACACACACACACACACCGACAACACACACACAAACACACCGACAACACACACACACACACACACACACACACACCGACACACACACACACACACACCGACAACACACACACACACACACACCGACAACACACACACAAACACACCGACAACACACACACACACACACACACACACACACCGACAACACACACACACACACCGACAACACACACACACACCGACAACACACACACACACACACACCGACAACACACACACACACACACCGACAACACACACACACACCGACAACACACACACACACACCTACCACACACTCACACACACCGACAACACACACACACACACACCTACAACACACACACACACACACACCGACAACACACACACACACACTGACAACACACACACACACACCGACAACACACACACACACACACACCGACAACACACACACACACCGACAACACACACACACAGACAACACACACACACACACACCGACAACACACACACACACCGACAACAGACACACACACACACCGACAACACACACACACACACCGACAACACACACACACACACTGACAACACACACACACACACCGACAACACACACACACACACCGACAACACACACACACAGACAATACACACACACACACACCGACAACACACACACACACACACCAACAACACACACACACACAACACACACACACACACACACACACACACCGACAACACACACACACCGACAACACACACACACACACACCGACAACACACACACACACACACACACACCAACAACACACACACACACACCGACAACACACACACACACACCGACAACACACACACACACCTACCACACACACACACACACAACGACAACACACACACACCGACAACACACACACACACACACACACACAACGACAACACACAAACACACACACCGACAACACACACACACACAACACACACACACACCGACAACACACACACAAACACACCGACAACACACACACACACAACACACACACACACACACACACACACACACACCGACAACACACACACACCGACAACACACACACACACACACCGACAACACACACACACCGACAACACACACACACACACACCGACAACACACACACACACACACACCAACAACACACACACACACACCGACAACACACACACACACACCGACAACACACACACACACCTACCACACACACACACACACAACGACAACACACACACACCGACAACACACACACACACACACACACACAACGACAACACACAAACACACACACCGACAACACACACACACACAACACACACACACCGACAACACACACACAAACACATCGACAGCACACACACACACAACGACAACACACACACACACACACCGACAACACACCGACAACACACACACACACACCGACAACACACACACACACTCCAGTAACACACACACACACACACCGACAACACACACACACCCACCGACAACACACACACACACACTGACAACACACACACACACACCGACAACACACACACACACACACACCGACAACACACACACACACCGACAACACACACACACAGACAACACACACACACACACCGACAACACACACACACACCGACAACACAGACACACACACACACCGACAACACACACACACACACACACACACACCGACAACACACACACACACACTGACAACACACACACACACACCGACAACACACACACACACACCGACAACACACACACACAGACAATACACACACACACACACCGACAACACACACACACACACACCAACAACACACACACACACAACACACACACACACACACACACACACCGACAACACACACACACCGACAACACACACACACACACACCGACAACACACACAAACACCTACCACACACACACACACACAACGACACACACACACCGACAACACACACACACACACACACACACACGACAACACACAAACACACACACCGACAACACACACACACACAACACACACACACACCGACTACACACACACAAACACACCGACAACACACACACACACAACGACAACACACACACACACACACCGACAACACACCGACAACACACACACACACACCGACAACACACACACACACTCCAGTAACACACACACACACACACCGACAACACACACACACACCCACCGACAACACACACACACCGACAACACACACAGACACACACACCGACAACACACACACACACACACCGACAACACACACACACACACACACACACCGACAACACACACACACACACCGACAACACACACACACACACACCGACAACACACACAAACACCGACAACACACACACACACACACCGACAACACACACACACACACACCGACAACACACACACACACTCCAGTAACACACACACACACACCGACAACACACACACACACACACACCGACAACACACACACACACACACACACCGACAACACACACACACACACACACCGACAACACACACACACACACCGACAACACACACACACACACACCGACAACACACACACACACCGACAACACACACACACACCGACAACACACACACACACACACCGACAACACACACACACACACCGACAACACACACACACACACACACACACACACACACACACCGACAACACACACACACCGACAACACACACACACACACACCGACAACACACACACACACACACACACCGACAACACACACACACACACACCGACAACACACACACACACACACCGACAACACACACACACACAACACACACACACACGACAACACACACACACACACACCGACAACACACACACACACACACACCGACAACACACAAACAAACACACCGACAACACACACACACACACACACACACACACACCGACAACACACACACACACACCGACAACACACACACACACACACACCGACAACACACACACAAACACACCGACAACACACACACACACACACACACACACACCGACAACACACACACACACACCGACAACACACACACACACCGACAACACACACACACACACACCGACAACACACACACACACACACCGACAACACACACACACACCGACAACACACACACACACACCTACCACACACTCACACACACCGACAACACACACACACACACACCGACAACACACACACACACACACCGACAACACACACACACACACACTGACAACACACACACACACACCGACAACACACACACACACACACACCGACAACACACACACACACCGACAACACACACACACAGACAACACACACACACACACCGACAACACACACACACACCGACAACACAGACCCACACACACACCGACAACACACACACACACACACACACACACCGACAACACACACACACACACTGACAACACACACACACACACACCGACAACACACACACACACACCGACAACACACACACACAGACAATACACACACACACACACCGACAACACACACACACACACACACCAACAACACACACACACACAACACACACACACACACACACACCGACAACACACACACACACACACCGACAACACACACACACACACACCGACAACACACACACACACACCTACCACACACACACACACACCGACAACACACCGACAACACACACACACACACCGACAACACACACACACCGACAACACACACACACACACACACCGACAACACACACACACACACACACACACACCGACAACACACACACACACACACCGACAACACACACACACACACACACCGACAACACACACACACACACACACACACACCGACAACACACACACACACACACCGACAACACACACACACACACACACCGACAACACACACTCACACACACACCGACAACACACACACACACACACACACACACACACACACACACACACACACCGACAACACACACACACACACCGACAACACACACACACACACACCGACAACACACACACACACACACCGACAACACACACACACACACCGACAACACACACACACACACACACACACCAACAACACACACACACACCGACAACACACACACACACACACCGACAACACACACACACACACACACACCGACAACACACACACACACACACCGATAACACACACACACACACACCGACAACACACACACACACAACACACACACACACGACAACACACACACACACACACCGACAACACACACACACACACACACACCGACAACACACACACAAACACACCGACAACACACACACACACACACACACACACACACCGACAACACACACACACACACCGACAACACACACACACACACACACCGACAACACACACACAAACACACCGACAACACACACACACACACACCACACACACACACACACCGACAACACACACACACACACCGACAACACACACACACACCGACAACACACACACACACACCGACAACACACACACACACACACCGACAACACACACACACACCGACAACACACACACACCTACCACACACTCACACACACCGACAACACACACACACACACACCTACAACACACACACACACACACACCGACAACACACACACACACACTGACAACACACACACACACACCGACAACACACACACACACACACACCGACAACACACACACACACCGACAACACACACACACAGACAACACACACACACACACACCGACAACACACACACACACCGACAACAGACACACACACACACCGACAACACACACACACACACCGACAACACACACACACACACTGACAACACACACACACACACCGACAACACACACACACACACCGACAACACACACACACAGACAATACACACACACACACACCGACAACACACACACACACACACCAACAACACACACACACACAACACACACACACACACACACACACACACACCGACAACACACACACACCGACAACACACACACACACACACCGACAACACACACACACACACACACACACCAACAACACACACACACACACCGACAACACACACACACACACCGACAACACACACACACACCTACCACACACACACACACACAACGACAACACACACACACCGACAACACACACACACACACACACACACAACGACAACACACAAACACACACACCGACAACACACACACACACAACACACACACACACCGACAACACACACACAAACACACCGACAACACACACACACACAACACACACACACACACACACACACACACACACCGACAACACACACACACCGACAACACACACACACACACACCGACAACACACACACACCGACAACACACACACACCGACAACACACACACACACACACCGACAACACACACACACCGACAACACACACACACACACACCGACAACACACACACACACACACACCAACAACACACACACACACACCGACAACACACACACACACACCGACAACACACACACACACCTACCACACACACACACACACAACGACAACACACACACACCGACAACACACACACACACACACACACACAACGACAACACACAAACACACACACCGACAACACACACACACACAACACACACACACCGACAACACACACACAAACACATCGACAGCACACACACACACAACGACAACACACACACACACACACCGACAACACACCGACAACACACACACACACACCGACAACACACACACACACTCCAGTAACACACACACACACACACCGACAACACACACACACCCACCGACAACACACACACACACACTGACAACACACACACACACACCGACAACACACACACACACACACACACACCGACAACACACACACACACCGACAACACACACACACAGACAACACACACACACACACCGACAACACACACACACACCGACAACACAGACACACACACACACCGACAACACACACACACACACACACACCGACAACACACACACACACACTGACAACACACACACACACACCGACAACACACACACACACACCGACAACACACACACACAGACAATACACACACACACACACCGACAACACACACACACACACACCAACAACACACACACACACAACACACACACACACACACACACACACCGACAACACACACACACCGACAACACACACACACACACACCGACAACACACACACACACCTACCACACACACACACACACAACGACAACACACACACACCGACAACACACACACACACACACACACACAACGACAACACACAAACACACACACCGACAACACACACACACACAACACACACACACACCGACTACACACACACAAACACACCGACAACACACACACACACAACGACAACACACACACACACACACCGACAACACACCGACAACACACACACACACACCGACAACACACACACACACTCCAGTAACACACACACACACACACCGACAACACACACACACACCCACCGACAACACACACACACCGACAACACACACAGACACACACACCGACAACACACACACACACACACCGACAACACACACACACACACACACACACACCGACAACACACACACACACACCGACAACACACACACACACACACCGACAACACACACAAACACCGACAACACACACACACACACACCGACAACACACACACACACACACCGACAACACACACACACACTCCAGTAACACACACACACACACCGACAACACACACACACACACACACCGACAACACACACACACACACACACACCGACAACACACACACACACACACACCGACAACACACACACACACACCGACAACACACACACACACACACCGACAACACACACACACACCGACAACACACACACACACCGACAACACACACACACACACACCGACAACACACACACACACACACCGACAACACACACACACACACACACACACACACACACACCGACAACACACACACACCGACAACACACACACACACACACCGACAACACACACACACACACACACACCGACAACACACACACACACACACCGACAACACACACACACACACACCGACAACACACACACACACAACACACACACACACGACAACACACACACACACACACCGACAACACACACACACACACACACCGACAACACACAAACAAACACACCGACAACACACACACACACACACACACACACACACCGACAACACACACACACACACCGACAACACACACACACACACACACCGACAACACACACACAAACACACCGACAACACACACACACACACACACACACACACCGACAACACACACACACACACCGACAACACACACACACACCGACAACACACACACACACACACCGACAACACACACACACACACACCGACAACACACACACACACCGACAACACACACACACACACCTACCACACACTCACACACACCGACAACACACACACACACACACCGACAACACACACACACACACACACCGACAACACACACACACACACACTGACAACACACACACACACACCGACAACACACACACACACACACACCGACAACACACACACACACCGACAACACACACACACAGACAACACACACACACACACCGACAACACACACACACACCGACAACACAGACACACACACACACCGACAACACACACACACACACACACACACACCGACAACACACACACACACACTGACAACACACACACACACACACCGACAACACACACACACACACCGACAACACACACACACAGACAATACACACACACACACACCGACAACACACACACACACACACACCAACAACACACACACACACAACACACACACACACACACACACCGACAACACACACACACACACACCGACAACACACACACACACACACCGACAACACACACACACACACCTACCACACACACACACACACCGACAACACACCGACAACACACACACACACACCGACAACACACACACACCGACAACACACACACACACACACACCGACAACACACACACACACACACACACACACACCGACAACACACACACACACACACCGACAACACACACACACACACACACCGACAACACACACACACACACACACACACACCGACAACACACACACACACACACCGACAACACACACACACACACACACCGACAACACACACTCACACACACACCGACAACACACACACACACACACACACACACACACCGACAACACACACACACACACCGACAACACACACACACACACACCGACAACACACACACACACACACCGACAACACACACACACACACCGACAACACACACACACACACACACACACCAACAACACACACACACACAAACCGACAACACACACACACACACACCGACAACACACACACACACCGACAACACACACACACACACACCAACAACACACACACACACCTACCACACACACACACACACACAACGACAACACACACACACCGACAAGACACACACACACACACACACACCGACAACACACACACACACCGACAACACACACACACACACAACACACACACACACCGACAACACACACACACACACACACACACACCGACAACACACACACACACACCGACAACACACACACACACACACACCGACAACACACACACACACACACACCGACAACACACACACACACACACTGACAACACACACACACACACACCGACAACACACACACACACAACACACACACACACCGACAACACACACACACACACACACCGACAACACACACACACACACACCGACAACACACACACACACACACCGACAACACACACACACACACCACCGACAACACACACACACACACACACCGACAACACACACACACACACCGACAACACACACACACACACACACCGACAACACACACACACACCGACAACACACACACACAGACAACACACACACACACACCGACAACACACACACACACCGACAACACAGACACACACACACACCGACAACACACACACACACACCGACAACACACACACACACACTGACAACACACACACACACACCGACAACACACACACACACACCGACAACACACACACACAGACAATACACACACACACACACCGACACACACACACACACACACACACCAACAACACACACACACACAACACACACACACACACACACACACACACACACACCGACAACACACACACACACACACCGACAACACACACACACACACACCGACAACACACACACACACACCTACCACACACACACACACACCGACAACACACCGACAACACACACACACACACCGACAACACACACACACACACCGACAACACACACACACACACACACACACCAACAACACACACACACACACACCGACAAAACACACACACACACCGACAACACACACACACACCGACAACACACACACACACACACCAACAACACACACACACACCTACCACACACACACACACACACAACGACTACACACACACACCGACAAGACACACACACACACACACACACCGACAACACACACACACACCGACAACACACACACACACACAACACACACACACACCGACAACACACACACACACACACACACACACCAACAACACACACACACACACCGACAACACACACACACACACACACCGACAACACACACACACACACACACACCGACAACACACACACATACACACTGACAACACACACACACACACACCGACAACACACACACACACAACACACACACACACCGACAACACACACACACACACACACCGACAACACACACACACACACACCGACAACACACACACACACACACCGACAACACACACACACACACCACCGACAACACACACACACACACACCGACAACACACACACACACACCGACAACACACACACACACACACACCGACAACACACACACACACCGACAACACACACACACAGACAACACACACACACACACCGACAACACACACACACACCGACAACACAGACACACACACACACCGACAACACACACACACACACACCGACAACACACACACACACACTGACAACACACACACACACACCGACAACACACACACACACACCGACAACACACACACACAGACAATACACACACACACACACCGACAACACACACACACACACACCAACAACACACACACACACAACACACACACACACACACACCACACACACACACACACCGACAACACACACACACACACACCGACAACACACACACACACCGACAACACACACACACACACCTACCACACACACACACACACCGACAGCACACCGACAACACACACACACACACCGACAACACACACACACCGACAACACACACACACACACACCGACAACACACACACACACACACACACACCGACAACACACACACACACACACCGACAACACACACACACACACACACACCGACAACACACACTCACACACACACCGACAACACACACACACACACACACACACACACACACACACACACACACACCGACAACACACACACACACACCGACAACACACACACACACACACCGACAACACACACACACACACACCGACAACACACACACACCGACAACACACACACACACACACACACACACCAACAACACACACACACACACACCGACAACACACACACACACACACCGACAACACACACACACACCGACAACACACACACACAAACCGACAACACACACACACACACACTGACAACACACACACACACAACGACAACACACACACACAACGACAACACACACACACCGACAACACACACACACACACCGACAACACACACACACACTCCGACAACACACACACACACAACACACACACACCGACAACACACACACACACACCGACAACACACACACACACACACACACCGACAACACACACACACACACACACCGACAACACACACTCACACACACACCGACAACACACACACACACACACACACACACACACACACACACACACACACCGACAACACACACACACCGACAACACACACACACACACACCGACAACACACACACACACACACACCAACAACACACACACACACACCGACAACACACACACACACACCGACAACACACACACACACCTACCACACACACACACACACAACGACAACACACACACACCGACAAGACACACACACCACACACACACACACACACGACAACACACAAACACACACACCGACAACACACACACACACAACACACACACACACCGACAACACACACACAAACACACCGACAACACACACACACACAACGACAACACACACACACACACACACCGACAACACACACACACACCGACAACACACACAAACACCGACAACACACACACACACACACCGACAACACACAAACACACACACACCGACAACACACACACACACTCCAGTAACACACACACACACACCGACAACACACACACACGCACCGACAACACACACACACCGACAACACACACACACACACACACCGACAACACACACACACACACACCGACAACACACACACACACACACACACCGACAACACACACACACACACCGACAACACACACACACACACACCGACAACACACACACACACTGACAACACACACACACACACACCGACAACACACACACACACACACCGACAACACACACACACACACCGACAACACACACACACACCACACACACACACACACACACCGACAACACACACACACACACCGACAACACACACACACACACACCGACAACACACACACACACACACACACCGACAACACACACACACACACCGACAACACACACACACACACACCGACAACACACACACACACAACACACACACACACGACAACACACACACACACACACCGACAACACACACACACACACCGACAACACACACACAAACACACCGACAACACACACACACACACACACACACACACACCGACAACACACACACACACACCGACAACACACACACACACACACACCGACAACACACACACAAACACACCGACAACACACACACACACACACACACACACACCGACAACACACACACACACACCGACAACACACACACACACCGACAACACACACACACACACACCGACAACACACACACACACACACCGACAACACACACACACACCGACAACACACACACACACACCTACCACACACTCACACACACCGACAACACACACACACACACACCGACAACACACACACACACACACACCGACAACACACACACACACACTGACAACACACACACACACACCGACAACACACACACACACACACCGACAACACACCACACACACACACACACACACCGACAACACACACACACACACTGACAACACACACACACACACCGACAACACACACACACACACCGACAACACACACACACAGACAATACACACACACACACACCGACAACACACACACACACACACCAACAACACACACACACACAACACACACACACACACACACACACACACCGACAACACACACACACACACCGACAACACACACACACACACACCGACAACACACACACACACACCTACCACACACACACACACACCGACAACACACACACACACACCGACAACACACACACACCGACAACACACACACACACACACACCGACAACATACACACACACACACACCGACAACACACACACACACACACCGACAACACACACACTCACACACACCGACAACACACACTCACACACACACCGACAACACACACACACACACACACACACACACACACACCGACAACACACACACACACACCGACAACACACACACACACACACCGACAACACACACACACACCGACAACACACACACACACACCGACAACACACACACACACACACACACACCAACAACACACACACACACACACCGACAACACACACACACACACACCGACAACACACACACACACCGACAACACACACACACACACACCAACAACACACACACACACCTACCACACACACACACACACACAACGACAACACACACACACCGACAAGACACACACACACACACACACACCGACAACACACACACACACCGACAACACACACACACACACAACACACACACACACCGACAACACACACACACACACACACACCGACAACACACACACACACACACACCGACAACACACACACACACACACACCGACAACACACACACACACACACACACCGACAACACACACACACACACACACCGACAACACACACACACACAACACACACACACACCGACAACACACACACACACCGACAACACACACACACACACACCGACAACACACACACACACCGACAACACACACACACACACCACCGACAACACACACACACACACACCGACAACACACACACACACACCGACACACACACACACACACACACACACACACACACACACCGACAACACACACACACACACACACCGACAACACAAACACACACACCGACAACACACATACACATACACACACACACACCGACAACACACACACACACACACACACACACCGACAACACACACACACACACACCGACAACACACACACACACACACACCGACAACACACACACACCGACAACACACACACACACAACACACACACAAACACCGACAACACACACACACACACACACACACACACCGACAACACACACACACACACACCGACAACACACACACACACCGACAACACACACTCACACACACACCGACAACACACACACACACACACACACACACACACACACACACACACCGACAACACACACACACACACCGACAACACACACACACACACACCGACAACACACACACACACACACCGACAACACACACACACACACCGACAACACACACACACACACACACACACACCAACAACACACACACACACACACCGACAACACACACACACACACACCGACAACACACACACACACCGACAACACACACACACAAACCGACAACACACACACACACACACTGACAACACACACACACACAACGACAACACACACACACAACGACAACACACACACACCGACAACACACACACACACACCGACAACACACACACACACTCCGACAACACACACACACACAACACACACACACCGACAACACACACACACACACCGACAACACACACACACACACACACACCGACAACACACACACACACACACACCGACAACACACACTCACACACACACCGACAACACACACACACACACACACACACACACACACACACACACACACCGACAACACACACACACCGACAACACACACACACACACACCGACAACACACACACACACACACACCAACAACACACACACACACACCGACAACACACACACACACACCGACAACACACACACACACCTACCACACACACACACACACAACGACAACACACACACACCGACAAGACACACACACACACACACACACAACGACAACACACAAACACACACACCGACAACACACACACACACAACGACAACACACACACACACACACACCGACAACACACACACAAACACACCGACAACACACACACACACAACGACAACACACACACACACACACACCGACAACACACACACACACCGACAACACACACAAACACCGACAACACACACACACACACACCGACAACACACAAACACACACACACCGACAACACACACACACACTCCAGTAACACACACACACACACCGACAACACACACACACGCACCGACAACACACACACACCGACAACACACACACACACACACACCGACAACACACACACACACACACACACCGACAACACACACACACACACACACACACCGACAACACACACACACACACCGACAACACACACACACACACACCGACAACACACACACAAACTGACAACACACACACACACACACCGACAACACACACACACACACACCGACAACACACACACACACACACCGACAACACACACACACACACACGACACACACACACACACACACACACACACCGACAACACACACACACACAAACCGACAACACACACACACACACACCGACAACACACACACACACACACCGACAACACACACACACACAACACACACACACACGACAACACACACACACACACACCGACAACACACACACACACACACACCGACAACACACACACAAACACACCGACAACACACACACACACACACACACACCGACAACACACACACACACACCGACAACACACACACACACCGACAACACACACACACACACACCGACAACACACACACACACACACCGACAACACACACACACACCGACAACACACACACACACACCTACCACACACACACACACACCGACAACACACACACACACACCGACAACACACACACACACACACACACACACACACACACACCGACAACACACACACACACACCGACAACACACACACACACACACCGACAACACACACACACACACACACACCGACAACACACACACACACACCGACAACACACACACACACACACCGACAACACACACACACACAACACACACACACACGACAACACACACACACACACACCGACAACACACACACACACACACACCGACAACACACACACAAACACACCGACAACACACACACACACACACACACACACACACCGACAACACACACACACACACCGACAACACACACACACACACACACCGACAACACACACACAAACACACCGACAACACACACACACACACACACACACACACCGACAACACACACACACACACCGACAACACACACACACACCGACAACACACACACACACACACCGACAACACACACACACACACACACGACAACACACACACACACCGACAACACACACACACACACCTACCACACACACACACACACCGACAACACACACACACACACACCGACAACACACACACACACACACACCGACAACACACACACACACACTGACAACACACACACACACACCGACAACACACACACACACACACCGACAACACACACACACACACACACACACACCGACAACACACACACACACACTGACAACACACACACACACACCCGACAACACACACACACACACCGACAACACACACACACAGACAATACACACACACACACACCGACAACACACACACACACACACCAACAACACACACACACACAACACACACACACACACACACACACACACCGACAACACACACACACACACCGACAACACACACACACACACACCGACAACACACACACACACACCTACCACACACACACACACACCGACAACACACACACACACACCGACAACACACACACACCGACAACACACACACACACACACACCGACAACATACACACACACACACACCGACAACACACACACACACACACCGACAACACACACACTCACACACACCGACAACACACACTCACACACACACCGACAACACACACACACACACACACACACACACACACACCGACAACACACACACACACACCGACAACACACACACACACACACCGACAACACACACACACACCGACAACACACACACACACACCGACAACACACACACACACACACACACACCAACAACACACACACACACACACCGACAACACACACACACACACACCGACAACACACACACACACCGACAACACACACACACACACACCAACAACACACACACACACCTACCACACACACACACACACACAACGACAACACACACACACCGACAAGACACACACACACACACACACACCGACAACACACACACACACCGACAACACACACACACACACAACACACACACACACCGACAACACACACACACACACACACACCGACAACACACACACACACACCGACAACACACACACACACACACACCGACAACACACACACACACACACACACCGACAACACACACACACACACACACCGACAACACACACACACACAACACACACACACACCGACAACACACACACACACCGACAACACACACACACACACACCGACAACACACACACACACACACCGACAACACACACACACACACCACCGACAACACACACACACACACACCGACAACACACACACACACACCGACAACACACACACACACACACACACACACACACACACACACACCGACAACACACACACACACACACACCGACAACACAAACACACACACCGACAACACACATACACATAACACACACACACACCGACAACACACACACACACACACACACACCGACAACACACACACACACACACCGACAACACACACACACACACACACCGACAACACACACACACCGACAACACACACACACACAACACACACACAAACACCGACACACACACACACACACACACACACACACACCGACAACACACACACACACACACCGACAACACACACACACACCGACAACACACACTCACACACACACCGACAACACACACACACACACACACACACACACACACACACACACACCGACAACACACACACACACACCGACAACACACACACACACACACCGACAACACACACACACACACACCGACAACACACACACACACACCGACAACACACACACACACACACACACACACCAACAACACACACACACACACACCGACAACACACACACACACACACCGACAACACACACACACACCGACAACACACACACACAAACCGACAACACACACACACACACACACACTGACAACACACACACACACAACGACAACACACACACACAACGACAACACACACACACCGACAACACACACACACACACCGACAACACACACACACACTCCGACAACACACACACACACAACACACACACACCGACAACACACACACACACACCGACAACACACACACACACACACACACCGACAACACACACACACACACACACCGACAACACACACTCACACACACACCGACAACACACACACACACACACACACACACACACACACACACACACACCGACAACACACACACACCGACAACACACACACACACACACCGACAACACACACACACACACACACCAACAACACACACACACACACCGACAACACACACACACACACCGACAACACACACACACACCTACCACACACACACACACACAACGACAACACACACACACCGACAAGACACACACACACACACACACACACAACGACAACACACAAACACACACACCGACAACACACACACACACAACGACAACACACACACACACACACACCGACAACACACACACAAACACACCGACAACACACACACACACAACGACAACACACACACACACACACACCGACAACACACACACACACCGACAACACACACAAACACCGACAACACACACACACACACACCGACAACACACAAACACACACACACCGACAACACACACACACACTCCAGTAACACACACACACACACCGACAACACACACACACGCACCGACAACACACACACACCGACAACACACACACACACACACACCGACAACACACACACACACACACACACCGACAACACACACACACACACACACACACCGACAACACACACACACACACCGACAACACACACACACACACACCGACAACACACACACAAACTGACAACACACACACACACACACCGACAACACACACACACACACACCGACAACACACACACACACACCGACAACACACACACACACACACACACACACACACACACACACACACCGACAACACACACACACACACCGACAACACACACACACACACACCGACAACACACACACACACACACACACCGACAACACACACACACACACACCGACAACACACACACACACACACCGACAACACACACACACACAACACACACACACACGACAACACACACACACACACACCGACAACACACACACACACACACACCGACAACACACACACAAACACACCGACAACACACACACACACACACACACACCGACAACACACACACACACACCGACAACACACACACACACCGACAACACACACACACACACACCGACAACACACACACACACACACCGACAACACACACACACACCGACAACACACACACACACACCTACCACACACTCACACACACCGACAACACACACACACACACACCGACAACACACACACACACACACACCGACAACACACACACACACACTGACAACACACACACACACACCGACAACACACACACACACACACCGACAACACACACACACACACACACACACACCGACAACACACACACACACACTGACAACACACACACACACACCGACAACACACACACACACACCGACAACACACACACACAGACAATACACACACACACACACCGACAACACACACACACACACACCAACAACACACACACACACAACACACACACACACACACACACACACACACCGACAACACACACACACACACCGACAACACACACACACACACACCGACAACACACACACACACACCTACCACACACACACACACACCGACAACACACACACACACACCGACAACACACACACACCGACAACACACACACACACACACCGACAACATACACACACACACACACCGACAACACACACACACACACACCGACAACACACACACACACACACACCGACAACACACACTCACACACACACCGACAACACACACACACACACACACACACACACACACACCGACAACACACACACACACACCGACAACACACACACACACACACCGACAACACACACACACACCGACAACACACACACACACACCGACAACACACACACACACACACACACACCAACAACACACACACACACACACCGACAACACACACACACACACACCGACAACACACACACACACCGACAACACACACACACACACACCAACAACACACACACACACCTACCACACACACACACACACACAACGACAACACACACACACCGACAAGACACACACACACACACACACACCGACAACACACACACACACCGACAACACACACACACACACAACACACACACACACCGACACACACACACACACACACACACACACACACACACCGACAACACACACACACACACCGACAACACACACACACACACACATCGACAACACACACACACACACACACACCGACAACACACACACACACACACACCGACAACACACACACACACAACACACACACACACCGACAACACACACACACACCGACAACACACACACACACACACCGACAACACACACACACACACACCGACAACACACACACACACACCACCGACAACACACACACACACACACCGACAACACACACACACACACCGACAACACACACACACACACACACACACACACACACACACACACCGACAACACACACACACACACACACCGACAACACAAACACACACACCGACAACACACACACACATAACACACACACACACCGACAACACACACACACACACACACACACCGACAACACACACACACACACACCGACAACACACACACACACACACACCGACAACACACACACACCGACAACACACACACACACAACACACACACAAACACCGACAACACACACACACACACACACACACACACCGACAACACACACACACACACACCGACAACACACACACACACACCGACAACACACACTCACACACACACCGACAACACACACACACACACACACACACACACACACACACACCGACAACACACACACACACACCGACAACACACACACACACACACCGACAACACACACACACACACACCGACAACACACACACACACACCGACAACACACACACACACACACACACACACCAACAACACACACACACACACACCGACAACACACACACACACACACCGACAACACACACACACACCGACAACACACACACACAAACCGACAACACACACACACACACACACTGACAACACACACACACACAACGACAACACACACACACAACGACAACACACACACACCGACAACACACACACACACACCGACAACACACACACACACTCCGACAACACACACACACACAACACACACACACCGACAACACACACACACACACCGACAACACACACACACACACACACACCGACAACACACACACACACACACACCGACAACACACACTCACACACACACCGACAACACACACACACACACACACACACACACACACACACACACACACACCGACAACACACACACACCGACAACACACACACACACACACCGACAACACACACACACACACACACCAACAACACACACACACACACCGACAACACACACACACACACCGACAACACACACACACACCTACCACACACACACACACACAACGACAACACACACACACCGACAAGACACACACACACACACACACACACAACGACAACACACAAACACACACACCGACAACACACACACACACAACACACACACACACCGACAACACACACACAAACACACCGACAACACACACACACACAACGACAACACACACACACACACACACCGACAACACACACACACACCGACAACACACACAAACACCGACAACACACACACACACACACCGACAACACACAAACACACACACACTGACAACACACACACACACTCCAGTAACACACACACACACACCGACAACACACACACACGCACCGACAACACACACACACCGACAACACACACACACACACACACCGACAACACACACACACACACACACACCGACAACACACACACACACACACACACACCGACAACACACACACACACACCGACAACACACACACACACACACCGACAACACACACACAAACTGACAACACACACACACACACACCGACAACACACACACACACACACACCGACAACACACACACACACACCGACAACACACACACACACACACACACACACACACACACACACCGACAACACACACACACACACCGACAACACACACACACACACACCGACAACACACACACACACACACACACCGACAACACACACACACACACACCGACAACACACACACACACACACCGACAACACACACACACACAACACACACACACACGACAACACACACACACACACACCGACAACACACACACACACACACACCGACAACACACACACAAACACACCGACAACACACACACACACACACACACACCGACAACACACACACACACACCGACAACACACACACACACACACACCGACAACACACACACAAACACACCGACAACACACACACACACACACACACACACACCGACAACACACACACACACACCGACAACACACACACACACACCGACAACACACACACACACCTACCACACACACACACACACAACGACAACACACACACACCGACAAGACACACACACACACACACACACACAACGACAACACACAAACACACACACCGACAACACACACACACACAACACACACACACACCGACAACACACACACAAACACACCGACAACACACACACACACAACGACAACACACACACACACACACACCGACAACACACACACACACCGACAACACACACAAACACCGACAACACACACACACACACACCGACAACACACAAACACACACACACTGACAACACACACACACACTCCAGTAACACACACACACACACCGACAACACACACACACGCACCGACAACACACACACACCGACAACACACACACACACACACACCGACAACACACACACACACACACACACCGACAACACACACACACACACACACACACCGACAACACACACACACACACCGACAACACACACACACACACACCGACAACACACACACAAACTGACAACACACACACACACACACCGACAACACACACACACACACACACCGACAACACACACACACACACCGACAACACACACACACACACACCACACACACACACACACACACCGACAACACACACACACACACCGACAACACACACACACACACACCGACAACACACACACACACACACACACCGACAACACACACACACACACACCGACAACACACACACACACACACCGACAACACACACACACACAACACACACACACACGACAACACACACACACACACACCGACAACACACACACACACACACACCGACAACACACACACAAACACACCGACAACACACACACACACACACACACACCGACAACACACACACACACACCGACAACACACACACACACACACACCGACAACACACACACAAACACACCGACAACACACACACACACACACACACACACACCGACAACACACACACACACACCGACAACACACACACACACCGACAACACACACACACACACACCGACAACACACACACACACACACCGACAACACACACACACACCGACAACACACACACACACACCTACCACACACTCACACACACCGACAACACACACACACACACACCGACAACACACACACACACACACCGACAACACACACACACACACTGACAACACACACACACACACCGACAACACACACACACACACACCGACAACACACACACACCGACAACACACACACACAGACAACACACACACACACACCGACAACACACACACACACCGACAACACAGACACACACACACACCGACAACACACACACACACACACACACACACCGACAACACACACACACACACTGACAACACACACACACACACCGACAACACACACACACACACCGACAACACACACACACAGACAATACACACACACACACACCGACAACACACACACACACACACCAACAACACACACACACACACACACACACACACACACACACACACACACCGACAACACACACACACACACCGACAACACACACACACACACACCGACAACACACACACACACACCTACCACACACACACACACACCGACAACACACACACACACACCGACAACACACACACACCGACAACACACACACACACACACCGACAACATACACACACACACACACCGACAACACACACACACACACACCGACAACACACACACACACACACACCGACAACACACACTCACACACACACCGACACACACACACACACACACACACACACACACACACACACACACACACACCGACAACACACACACACACACCGACAACACACACACACACACACCGACAACACACACACACACCGACAACACACACACACACACCGACAACACACACACACACACACACACACCAACAACACACACACACACACACCGACAACACACACACACACCGACAACACACACACACACCGACAACACACACACACACACACCAACAACACACACACACACCTACCACACACACACACACACACAACGACAACACACACACACCGACAAGACACACACACACACACACACACCGACAACACACACACACCGACAACACACACACACACACAACACACACACACACCGACAACACACACACACACACACACACACACCGACAACACACACACACACACCGACAACACACACACACACACACACCGACAACACACACACACACACACACACCGACAACACACACACACACACACACCGACAACACACACACAACACACACACACACCGACAACACACACACACACACACACCGACAACACACACACACACACACCGACAACACACACACACACACACCGACAACACACACACACACACCACCGACAACACACACACACACACACCGACAACACACACACACACACACCGACAACACACACACACACACACACACACAACACACACACACACGACAACACACACACACACACACCGACAACACACACACAGACACCGACAACACACACACACACACACACACACACCGACAACACACACACAAACACACCGACAACACACACACACACACACACACACACCGACAACACACACACACACACCGACAACACACACACACACCGACAACACACACACACACACACACCGACAACACATAAACACACACACACCGACAACACACACACACACACACACTGACAAGACACACACACACACACTGACAACACACACACACACACACACCGACAACACACACACACACCGACAACACACACACACACACCGACAACACACACACACACACACACACACACACACACACACCGACAACACACACACACACCAACAACACACACACACACACCGACAACACACACACACACACCGACAACACACACACACACCTACCACACACACACACACACAACGACAACACACACACACCGACAAGACACACACACACACACACACACACACAACGACAACACACAAACACACACACCGACAACACACACACACACAACACACACACACACCGACAACACACACACAAACACACCGACAACACACACACACACAACGACAACACACACACACACACACACACCGACAACACACACACACACCGACAACACACACAAACACCGACAACACACACACACACACACCGACAACACACAAACACACACACACCGACAACACACACACACACTCCAGTAACACACACACACACACCGACAACACACACACACGCACCGACAACACACACACACCGACAACACACACACACACACACACCGACAACACACACACACACACACACACCGACAACACACACACACACACACACACACCGACAACACACACACACACACCGACAACACACACACACACACACCGACAACACACACACACACTGACAACACACACACACACACACCGACAACACACACACACACACACCGACAACACACACACACACACCGACAACACACACACACACACACACACACACACACACACACACCGACAACACACACACACACACCGACAACACACACACACACACACCGACAACACACACACACACACACCGACAACACACACACACACACACCGACAACACACACACACACAACACACACACACACGACAACACACACACACACACACCGACAACACACACACACACACACACCGACAACACACACACAAACACACCGACAACACACACACACACACACACCGACAACACACACACAAACACACCGACAACACACACACACACACACACACACACCGACAACACACACACACACACCGACAACACACACACACACACACACCGACAACACACACACAAACACACTGACAACACACACACACACACACACACACACACCGACAACACACACACACACACCGACAACACACACACACACCGACAACACACACACACACACACCGACAACACACACACACACACACCGACAACACACACACACACCGACAACACACACACACACACCTACCACACACTCACACACACCGACAACACACACACACACACACCGACAACACACACACACACACACACCGACAACACACACACACACACTGACAACACACACACACACACCGACAACACACACACACACACACCGACAACACACACACACACCGACAACACACACACACAGACAACACACACACACACACCGACAACACACACACACACCGACAACACAGACACACACACACACCGACAACACACACACACACACACACACACACCGACAACACACACACACACACTGACAACACACACACACACACCGACAACACACACACACACACCGACAACACACACACACAGACAATACACACACACACACACCGACAACACACACACACACACACCAACAACACACACACACACAACACACACACACACACACACACACACACACACCGACAACACACACACACACACCGACAACACACACACACACACACCGACAACACACACACACACACCTACCACACACACACACACACCGACAACACACACACACACACCGACAACACACACACACCGACAACACACACACACACACACCGACAACATACACACACACACACACCGACAACACACACACACACACACCGACAACACACACACACACACACACCGACAACACACACTCACACACACACCGACAACACACACACACACACACACACACACACACACACACACACCGACAACACACACACACACACCGACAACACACACACACACACACCGACAACACACACACACACACCGACAACACACACACACACACACACCAACAACACACACACACACACACCGACAACACACACACACACACACCGACAACACACACACACACCGACAACACACACACACACACACCAACAACACACACACACACCTACCACACACACACACACACACAACGACAACACACACACACCGACAAGACACACACACACACACACACACCGACAACACACACACACACCGACAACACACACACACACACAACACACACACACACCGACAACACACACACACACAACACACACACACACCGACAACACACACACACACACACCGACAACACACACACACACACACCGACAACACACACACACACACACCGACAACACACACACACACACCACCGACAACACACACACACACACACCGACAACACACACACACACACCGACAACACACACACACACACACACACACACACACACCGACAACACACACACACACACACACCGACAACACAAACACACACACCGACAACACACACACACATAACACACACACACACCGACAACACACACACACACACACACACACCGACAACACACACACACACACACCGACAACACACACACACACACCGACAACACACACACACCGACAACACACACACACACAACACACACACAAACACCGACAACACACACACACACACACACACACACACCGACAACACACACACACACACACCGACAACACACACACACACCGACAACACACACACACACACACACACCGACAACACACACACACACACACCGACAACACACACACACACACACACAACACACAAACACACACGACAACACACACACACACACACCGACAACACACACACAGACACCGACAACACACACACACACACACACACCGACAACACACACACAAACACACCGACAACACACACACACACACACACACACACCGACAACACACACACACACACCGACAACACACACACACACCGACAACACACACACACACACACACCGACAACACATAAACACACACACACCGACAACACACACACACACACTGACAAGACACACACACACACACTGACAACACACACACACACACCGACAACACACACACACACCGACAACACACACACACACACCGACAACACACACACACACACACACAACACACACACACACACACCGACAACACACACACACACCGACAACACACACACAAACACACCGACAACACACACACACAATGACAACACACACACACACACCGACAACACACACACACACACACCGACAACACACACACACACACACCGACAACACACACACACACACCGACAACACACACACACACACACACACCAGCAACACACTCACACACACCGACAACACACACACACACACACCGACAACACACAAACACACACACACCGACAACACACACACACACTCCAGTAACACACACACACACACCGACAACACACACACACGCACCGACAACACACACACACCGACAACACACACACACACACACCGACAACACACACACACACACACAACGACAACACACACACACACACACACACACCGACAACACACACACACACACCGACAACACACACACACACACACCGACAACACACACACACACTGACAACACACACACACACACACCGACAACACACACACACACACACCGACAACACACACACACACACCGACAACACACACACACACACACACACACACACACACACACACCGACAACACACACACACACACCGACAACACACACACACACACACCGACAACACACACACACACACACCGACAACACACACACACACACACCGACAACACACACACACACAACACACACACACACGACAACACACACACACACACACCGACAACACACACACACACACA
>NW_027675454.1:1365000-1385000 GCF_965601325.2 Salmo salar
ACACACACACACACACCGACAACACACACACACACACACACCGACAACACACACACACACACAACACACACACACACCGACAACACACACACACACCGACAACACACACACACACACCGACAACACACACACACACCGACAACACACACACACACGCACCGACAACACACACACACCGACAACACACCCACACACACACCGACAACACACACACACACACACCGACAACACACACACACACACACCGACAACACACACACACCGACAACACACACACACACCGACAACACACACACACACAACACACAAACACACCGACAACACACACACACACACACCGACAACACACACACACACACAACGACAACACACACACACTGACAACACACACACACACACCGACAACACACACACACACACACACCGACAACACACACACACACACCGACAACACACACACACACCGACAACACACACACACACGCACCGACAACACACACACACCGACAACACACCCACACACACACCGACAACACACACACACACACACCGACAACACACACACACACACCGACAACACACACACACACACACCGACAACACACACACACCGACAACACACACACACACACACCGACAACACACACACACACAACACACAAACACACCGACAACACACACACACACACACCGACAACACACACACACACACACCGACAACACACACACACCGACAACACACACACACACACACAAACCGACAACACACACACACACACACCGACAACACACACACACACACACCGACAACACACACACACATAACACATACACACACTCAGCGACAACACACACACACACACACACCGACAACACACACACACACACCGACAACACACACACACACACCGACAACACACACACACACACCGACAACACACACACACACACACCGACAACACACACACACACACACCGACAACACACACACACATAACACATACACACACTCAGCGACAACACACACACACACACACACCGACAACACACACACACACACCGACAACACACACACACACACCGACAACACACACACACACACCGACAACACACACACACACACACCGACAACACACACACACCGACAACACACACACACACACACACACCGACAACACACACACACACACACACACACACACCGACAACACACACACACACACACCGACAACACACACACGCACCGACAACACACACACACCGACAACACACACACACACACACACCGACAACACACACACACACACACACCGACAACACACACACACACACACACACACCGACAACACACACACACACACACCGACAACACACACACACACACACACCGACAACAAACACACACACACACACCAACAACACACACACACACACACCGACAACACACACACACACACACACCAACAACACACACACACACACACCGACAACACACACACACTGACAACACACACACACACACACCGACAACACACACACACACACACCGACAACACACACACACACACCGACAACACACACACACACACACCGACAACACACACACACACACACACACCAGCAACACACTCACACACACCGACAACACACACACACAGACACCGACAACACACACACACACACACCGACAACACAGACACACACACACACCGACAACACACACACACCGACAACACACACACACACACTGACAACACACACACACACACCGACAACACACACACACACACACACCGACAACACACACACACACACCGACAACACACACACACACAGACAACACACACACACACACACCGACAACACACACACACACACACCGACAACACAGACACACACACACACCGACAACACACACACACACACACCGACAACACACACACACACCGACAACACACACACACACACCGACAACACACACACACACACACCGACAACACACACACACACCGACAACACACACACACACACACACCAACAACACACACACACACACCGACAACACACACACACACACCGACAACACACACACACACCGAGAACACACACACACACACACACACCAACAACACACACACACACCTACCACACACACACACACACACAACGACAACACACACACACCGACAAGACACACACACACACACACCGACAACACACACACACACACACACCGACAAGACACACACACACACACACCTACCACACACACACACACACACAACGACAACACACACCCACCGACAAGACACACACACACACACACCGACAACACACCCACACACACACCGACAACACACACACACACACACCGACAACACACACACACACACCGACAACACACACACACACACACCAACAACACACACACACCGACAACACACACACACACACCGACAACACACACACACACAACACACAAACACACCGACAACACACACACACACACACCGACAACACACACACACACACACCGACAACACACACACACCGACAACACACACACACACACACACACACCGACAACACACACACACACACACCGACAACACACACACACACACACCGACAACACACACACACATAACACATACACACACTCAGCGACAACACACACACACACACACACCGACAACACACACACACACACACCGACAACACACACACACACACCGACAACACACACACACACACCGACAACACACACACACACACACACCGACAACACACACACACCGACAACACACACACACACACACACACCGACAACACACACACACACACACACACACACACCGACAACACACACACACACACACCGACAACACACACACGCACCGACAACACACACACACCGACAACACACACACACACACACACCGACAACACACACACACACACACACCGACAACACACACACACACACACACCGACAACACACACACACACACACCGACAACACACACACACACACACACCGACAACACACACACACACACACACCAACAACACACACACACACACACCGACAACACACACACACACACACACCAACAACACACACACACACACACCGACAACACACACACACTGACAACACACACACACACACACCGACAACACACACACACACACACCGACAACACACACACACACACCGACAACACACACACACACACACCGACAACACACACACACACACACACACCAGCAACACACTCACACACACCGACAACACACACACACAGACACCGACAACACACACACACACACACCGACAACACAGACACACACACACACCGACAACACACACACACACACTGACAACACACACACACACACCGACAACACACACACACACACACACCGACAACACACACACACACACCGACAACACACACACACACAGACAACACACACACACACACACCGACAACACACACACACACACACCGACAACACAGACACACACACACACCGACAACACACACACACACACACCGACAACACACACACACACCGACAACACACACACACACACCGACAACACACACACACACACACCGACAACACACACACACACCGACAACACACACACACACACACACACCAACAACACACACACACACACCGACAACACACACACACACACCGACAACAAACACACACACACCGACAACACACACACACACACACCGACAACACACACACACACCTACCACACACACACACACACACAACGACAACACACACACACCGACAAGACACACACACACACACACCGACAACACACACACACACACACCGACAAGACACACACACACACAACACACACACACACCGACAACACACACACACACACACCGACAACACACACACACACACCGACAACACACACACACAACGACAACACACACACACCGACAAGACACACACACACACACACCGACAACACACACACACACACACCGACAACACACACACACACACACACACACACACACACCGACAACACACACACACACACACCGACAACACACACACACACAACACACACACACAAACCGACAACACACACACACACACACTGACAACACACACACACAACGACAACACACACACACACACAACGACAACACACACACACACACACCGACAACACACACACACACACTGACAACACACACACACACACACACCGACAACACACACACACACCGACAACACACACACACACACCGACAACACACACACACACACACACACACACCGACAACACACACACACACTGACAACACACACACAAACACACCGACAACACACACACACACACTGACAACACACACACACACACACACCGACAACACACACACACACACACCGACAACACACACACACACACCGACAACACACACACACACACCGACAACACACACACACACACACACACCAGCAACACAGACACACACACACACCGACAACACACACACACCGACAACACACACACACACACTGACAACACACACACACACACCGACAACACACACACACACACACACCGACAACACACACACACACCGACAACACACACACACACACACCGACAACACAGACACACACACACACCGACAACACACACACACACACACCGACAACACACACACACACACCGACAACACACACACACACACACCGACAACACACACACACCGACAACACACACACACACACACCGACAACACACACACACACAACACACAAACACACCGACAACACACACACACACACACCGACAACACACACACACACCGACAACACACACACACCGACAACACACACACACACACACACACCGACAACACACACACACACACACCGACAACACACACACACACACACCGACAACACACACACACATAACACATACACACACTCAGCGACAACACACACACACACACACACCGACAACACACACACACACACCGACAACACACACACACACACCGACAACACACACACACACACCGACAACACACACACACACACACCGACAACACACACACACCGACAACACACACACACACACACACACCGACAACACACACACACACACACACACACACACCGACAACACACACACACACACACCGACAACACACACACGCACCGACAACACACACACACCGACAACACACACACACACACACACCGACAACACACACACACACACACACCGACAACACACACACACACACACACACACCGACAACACACACACACACACACCGACAACACACACACACACACACACCGACAACACACACACACACACACACCAACAACACACACACACACACACCGACAACACACACACACACACACACCAACAACACACACACACACACCGACAACACACACACACTGACAACACACACACACACACACCGACAACACACACACACACACACCGACAACACACACACACACACCGACAACACACACACACACACACCGACAACACACACACACACACACACACCAGCAACACACTCACACACACCGACAACACACACACACAGACACCGACAACACACACACACACACACCGACAACACAGACACACACACACACCGACAACACACACACACCGACAACACACACACACACACTGACAACACACACACACACACCGACAACACACACACACACACACACCGACAACACACACACACACACCGACAACACACACACACACAGACAACACACACACACACACACCGACAACACACACACACACACACCGACAACACAGACACACACACACACCGACAACACACACACACACACACCGACAACACACACACACACCGACAACACACACACACACACCGACAACACACACACACACACACCGACAACACACACACACACCGACAACACACACACACACACACACCAACAACACACACACACACACCGACAACACACACACACACACCGACAACACACACACACACCGACAACACACACACACACACACACACCAACAACACACACACACACCTACCACACACACACACACACACAACGACAACACACACACACCGACAAGACACACACACACACACACCGACAACACACACACACACACACACCGACAAGACACACACACACACACACCTACCACACACACACACACACACAACGACAACACACACCCACCGACAAGACACACACACACACACACCGACAACACACCCACACACACACCGACAACACACACACACACACACCGACAACACACACACACACACCGACAACACACACACACACACACCGACAACACACACACACCGACAACACACACACACACACTGACAACACACACACACACAACACACAAACACACCGACAACACACACACACACACACCGACAACACACACACACACACACCGACAACACACACACACCGACAACACACACACACACACACACACACCGACAACACACACACACACACACCGACAACACACACACACACACACCGACAACACACACACACATAACACATACACACACTCAGCGACAACACACACACACACACACACCGACAACACACACACACACACACCGACAACACACACACACACACCGACAACACACACACACACACCGACAACACACACACACACACACACCGACAACACACACACACCGACAACACACACACACACACACACACCGACAACACACACACACACACACACACACACACCGACAACACACACACACACACACCGACAACACACACACGCACCGACAACACACACACACCGACAACACACACACACACACACACCGACAACACACACACACACACACACCGACAACACACACACACACACACACCGACAACACACACACACACACACCGACAACACACACACACACACACACCGACAACACACACACACACACACACCAACAACACACACACACACACACCGACAACACACACACACACACACACCAACAACACACACACACACACACCGACAACACACACACACTGACAACACACACACACACACACCGACAACACACACACACACACACCGACAACACACACACACACACACCGACAACACACACACACACACACCGACAACACACACACACACACACACACCAGCAACACACTCACACACACCGACAACACACACACACAGACACCGACAACACACACACACACACACCGACAACACAGACACACACACACACCGACAACACACACACACACACTGACAACACACACACACACACCGACAACACACACACACACACACACCGACAACACACACACACACACCGACAACACACACACACACAGACAACACACACACACACACACCGACAACACACACACACACACACCGACAACACAGACACACACACACACCGACAACACACACACACACACACCGACAACACACACACACACCGACAACACACACACACACACCGACAACACACACACACACACACCGACAACACACACACACACCGACAACACACACACACACACCGACAACAAACACACACACACCGACAACACACACACACACACACCGACAACACACACACACACACCTACCACACACACACACACACACAACGACAACACACACACACCGACAAGACACACACACACACACACCGACAACACACACACACACACACCGACAAGACACACACACACACAACACACACACACACCGACAACACACACACACACACACCGACAACACACACACACACACCGACAACACACACACACAACGACAACACACCGACAAGACACACACACACACACACCGACAACACACACACACACACACCGACAACACACACACACACACACACACACACACACACCGACAACACACACACACACACACCGACAACACACACACACACAACACACACACACAAACCGACAACACACACACACACACACTGACAACACACACACACAACGACAACACACACACACAACGACAACACACACACACACACACCGACAACACACACACACACACTGACAACACACACACACACACACACCGACAATACACACACACCGACAACACACACACACACACCGACAACACACACACACACACACACACACACCGACAACACACACACACACTGACAACACACACACAAACACACCGACAACACACACACACACACTGACAACACACACACACACACACACCGACAACACACACACACACACACCGACAACACACACACACACACCGACAACACACACACACCGACAACACACACACACACACACACACCAGCAACACAGACACACACACACACCGACAACACACACACACCGACAACACACACACACACACTGACAACACACACACACACACCGACAACACACACACACACACACACCGACAACACACACACACACCGACAACACACACACACACACACCGACAACACAGACACACACACACACCGACAACACACACACACCGACAACACACACACACACACTGACAACACACACACACACACCGACAACACACACACACACACACACCGACAACACACACACACACACACCGACAACACACACACACACAGACAACACACACACACACACACCGACAACACACACACACACACACCGACAACACAGACACACACACACACCGACAACACACACACACACACACCGACAACACACACACACACCGACAACACACACACACACACCGACAACACACACACCGACAACACACACACACACCGACAACACACACACACACAAACACACACAAACAACACACACACACACCGACAACACACACACACACACCGACAACACACACACACACCGACAACACACACACACACACACCGACAACACACACACACACCGACAACACACACACACACACCGACAACACACACACACACACACCGACAACACACACACACACCGACAACACACACACACACACACACCGACAACACACACACACACACCGACAACACACACACACACACCGACAACACACACACACACCGACAACACACACACACACACACCGACAACACACACACACACCTACCACACACACACACACACACAAAACAACAACACACACACACCGACAAGACACACACACACACACACCGACAACACACACACACACACACCGACAACACACACACACACACAACACACACACACACCGACAACACACACACACACACACCGACAACACACACACACACACACACACACACACCGACAACACACACACACCGACAAGACACACACACACACACACACCGACAACACACACACACACACACCGACAACACACACACACACACAACACACACACACACCGACAACACACACACACACACACACCGACAACACACACACACACACCGACAACACACACACACACCGACAACACACACACACACACACACACCGACAACACACACACACACACCGACAACACACACACACACCGACAACACACACACACACGCACCGACAACACACACACACCGACAACACACCCACACACACACCGACAACACACACACACACACACCGACAACACACACACACACACCGACAACACACACACACACACACCGACAACACACACACACCGACAACACACACACACACACACCGACAACACACACACACACAACACACAAACACACCGACAACACACACACACACACACACACACACCGACAACACACACACACACACCGACAACACACACACACCGACAACACACACACACACACCGACAACACACACACACACACGCATCGACAACACACACACACCGACAACACACACACACACAGCGACAACACACACACACACACCGACAACACACACACACACACACCGACAACACACACACACACACCGACAACACACACACACACACCGACAACACACACACACACACACCGACAACACACACACACCGACAACACACACACACACACACACACCGACAACACAGACACACACACACACCGACAACACACACACACACACACCGACAACACACACACACACCGACAACACACACACACACACCGACAACACACACACACACACACCGACAACACACACACACACCGACAACACACACACACACACACACCAACAACACACACACACACACCGACAACACACACACACACACCGACAACACACACACACACCGACAACACACACACACACACACACACCGACAACACACACACACACCTACCACACACACACACACACACAACGACAACACACACACACCGACAAGACACACACACACACACACCGACAACACACACACACACACACCGACAACACACACACACACACAACACACACACACACCGACAACACACACACACACACACCGACAACACACACACACACACCGACAACACACACACACAACGACAACACACACACCCCGACAAGACACACACACACACACACCGACAACACACACACACACACACCGACAACACACACACACACACACACACACACACCGACAACACACACACACACACACCGACAACACACACACACACAACACACACACACAAACCGACAACACACACACACACACACTGACAACACACACACACACAACGACAACACACACACACACACAACGACAACACACACACACACACACCGACAACACACACACACACACTGACAACACACACACACACACACACCGACAACACACACACACACCGACAACACACACACACACACCGACAACACACACACACACACACACACACACACACACACCGACAACACACACACACACTGACAACACACACACAAACACACCGACAACACACACACACACACTGACAACACACACACACACACACCGACAACACACACACACACACACCGACAACACACACACACACACCGACAACACACACACACACACCGACAACACACACACACACACACACCAGCAACACACTCACACACACCGACAACACACACACACACACACCGACAACACACACACACACCGACAACACAGACACACACACACACCGACAACACACACACACCGACAACACACACACACACACTGACAACACACACACACACACCGACAACACACACACACACACACACCGACAACACACACACACACACACCGACAACACACACACACACAGACAACACACACACACACACACCGACAACACACACACACACACACCGACAACACAGACACACACACACACCGACAACACACACACACACACACCGACAACACACACACACACCGACAACACACACACACACACCGACAACACACACACACACACCGACAACACACACACACACCGACAACACACACACACACACACACACCAACAACACACACACACACCGACAACACACACACACACACCGACAACACACACACACACCGACAACACACACACACACACACGACAACACACACACACCGACAACACACACACACACACACACCGACAACACACACACACACACACCGACAACACACACACACACACACACCAACAACACACACACACACACCGACAACACACACACACACACCGACAACACACACACACACCGACAACACACACACACACACACACACCGACAACACACACACACACCTACCACACACACACACACACACAACGACAACACACACACACCGACAAGACACACACACACACACACACCGACAACACACACACACACACACACCGACAACACACACACACACACAACACACACACACACCGACAACACACACACACACACATCGACAACACACACACACACACACCGACAACACACACACACAACGACAACACACACACACCGACAAGACACACACACACACACCGACAACACACACACACACACACCGACAACACACACACACACACACACACACACACCGACAACACACACACACACCGACAACACACACACACACACACACACACACACACACCGACAACACACACACACACACACGACAACACACACACACACAACGACAACACACACACACACACAACGACAACACACACACACACACACCGACAACACACACACACACACTGACAACACACACACACACACACACCGACAACACACACACACACCGACAACACACACACACACACCGACAACACACACACACACACACCGACAACACAGACACACACACACACCGACAACACACACACACACACACCGACAACACACACACACACCGACAACACACACACACACACCGACAACACACACACACACACCGACAACACACACACACACCGACAACACACACACACACACACACACACACCAACAACACACACACACACCGACAACACACACACACACACCGACAACACACACACACACCGACAACACACACACACACACACCGACAACACACACACACACCGACAACACACACACACCGACAACACACACACACACACACCGACAACACACACACACACCGACAACACACACACACACACACACCAACAACACACACACACACACCGACAACACACACACACACACCGACAACACACACACACACCGACAACACACACACACACACACACACACCGACAACACACACACACACCTACCACACACACACACACACACAACGACAACACACACACACCGACAAGACACACACACACACACACACCGACAACACACACACACACACACCGACAACACACACACACACACAACACACACACACACCGACAACACACACACACACACACCGACAACACACACACACACACACCGACAACACACACACACAACGACAACACACACACACCGACAAGACACACACACACACACACCGACAACACACACACACACACACCGACAACACACACACACACACACACACACACACACACCGACAACACACACACACACACACCGACAACACACACACACACAACACACACACACAAACCGACAACACACACACACACACACTGACAACACACACACACACAACGACAACACACACACACACACAACGACAACACACACACACACACACCGACAACACACACACACACACACCGACAACACACACACACACACACACACACACACAAACCGACAACACACACACACACACACTGACAACACACACACACACCGACAACACACACACACACACACCGACAACACACACACACATAACACATACACACACACAGCGACAACACACACACACACACCGACAACACACACACACACACACCGACAACACACACACACACACCGACAACACACACACACACCGACAACACACACACACACACACCGACAACACACACACACCGACAACACACACACACACACACACACCGACAACACAGACACACACACACACCGACAACACACACACACACACACCGACAACACACACACACACCGACAACACACACACACACACCGACAACACACACACACACACACCGACAACACACACACACACCGACAACACACACACACACACACACCAACAACACACACACACACACCGACAACACACACACACACACCGACAACACACACACACACCGACAACACACACACACACACACACACCGACAACACACACACACACCTACCACACACACACACACACACAACGACAACACACACACACCGACAAGACACACACACACACACACCGACAACACACACACACACACACCGACAACACACACACACACACAACACACACACACACCGACAACACACACACACACACACCGACAACACACACACACACACCGACAACACACACACACAACGACAACACACACACACCGACAAGACACACACACACACACACCGACAACACACACACACACACACCGACAACACACACACACACACACACACACACACACCGACAACACACACACACACACACCGACAACACACACACACAACACACACACACAAACCGACAACACACACACACACACACTGACAACACACACACACACAACGACAACACACACACACACACAACGACAACACACACACACACACACCGACAACACACACACACACACTGACACACACACACACACACACCGACAACACACACAAACACCGACAACACACACACACACACCGACAACACACACACACACACACACACACACACACCGACAACACACACACACACTGACAACACACACACAAACACACCGACAACACACACACACACACTGACAACACACACACACACACACACCGACAACACACACACACACAAACCGACAACACACACACACACACCGACAACACACACACACACACCGACAACACACACACACACACACACCAGCAACACACTCACACACACCGACAACACACACACACACACCGACAACACACACACACACACACCGACAACACAGACACACACACACACCGACAACACACACACACCGACAACACACACACACACACTGACAACACACACACACACACCGACAACACACACACACACACACACCGACAACACACACACACACACACCGACAACACACACACACACAGACAACACACACACACACACACCGACAACACACACACACACACACACCGACAACACAGACACACACACACACCGACAACACACACACACACACACCGACAACACACACACACACCGACAACACACACACACACACACCGACAACACACACACACACACCGACAACACACACACACACCGACAACACACACACACACACACACCAACAACACACACACACACCGACAACACACACACACACACCGACAACACACACACACACCGACAACACACACACACACACACCGACAACACACACACACACCGACAAGACACACACACACACACACCGACAACACACACACACACACACCGACAACACACACACACACACACACACACACACACACCGACAACACACACACACACACACCGACAACACACATTCACACAACACACACACACAAACCGACAACACACACACACACACACTGACAACACACACACACACAATGACAACACACACACACACACAACGACAACACACACACACACACACCGACAACACACACACACACACTGACAACACACACACACACACACACCGACAACACACACACACACCGACAACACACACACACACACCGACAACACACACACACACACACACACACACCGACAACACACACACACACTGACAACACACACACAAACACACCGACAACACACACACACACACTGACAACACACACACACACACACCGACAACACACACACACACACACCGACAACACACACACACACACCGACAACACACACACACACACCGACAACACACACACACACACACACCAGCAACACACTCACACACACCGACAACACACACACACACCGACAACACACACACACACACACCGACAACACAGACACACACACACACCGACAACACACACACACCGACAACACACACACACACACTGACAACACACACACACACACCGACAACACACACACACACACACACCGACAACACACACACACACACACCGACAACACACACACACACAGACAACACACACACACACACCGACAACACACACACACACACACCGACAACACAGACACACACACACACCGACAACACACACACACACACCGACAACACACACACACACCGACACACACACACACACACCGACAACACACACACACACACCGACAACACACACACACACCGACAACACACACACACACACACACACACCAACAACACACACACACACCGACAACACACACACACACACCGACAACACACACACACACCGACAACACACACACACACACACCGACAACACACACACACACCGACAACACACACACACCGACAACACACACACACACACACCGACAACACACACACACACCGACAACACACACACACACACACACCAACAACACACACACACACACCGACAACACACACACACACACCGACAACACACACACACACCGACAACACACACACACACACACTGACAACACACACACACACCTACCACACACACACACACACACAACGACAACACACACACACCGACAAGACACACACACACACACACACCGACAACACACACACACACACACCGACAACACACACACACACACAACACACACACACACCGACAACACACACACACACACACCGACAACACACACACACACACACCGACAACACACACACACAACGACAACACACACACACCGACAAGACACACACACACACACACCGACAACACACACACACACACACCGACAACACACACACACACACACACACACACACACCGACAACACACACACACACACACCGACAACACACACACACACAACACACACACACAAACCGACAACACACACACACACACACTGACAACACACACACACACAACGACAACACACACACACACACAACGACAACACACACACACACACACCGACAACACACACACACACACTGACAACACACACACACACCGACAACACACACACACACCGACAACACACACACACACATCGACAACACACACACACACACACACACACACAACACCGACAACACACACACACACTGACAACACACACACAAACACAAAGACAACACACACACACACACTGACAACACACACACACACACACCGACAACACACACACACACCGACAACACACACACACACACCGACAACACACACACACACACCGACAACACACACACACACACACACCAGCAACACACTCACACACACCGACAACACACACACACACACACCGACAACACACACACACACACACCGACAACACAGACACACACACACACCGACAACACACACACACCGACAACACACACACACACACTGACAACACACACACACACACCGACAACACACACACACACACACACCGACAACACACACACACACACACCGACAACACACACACACACAGACAACACACACACACACACACCGACAACACACACACACACACACCGACAACACAGACACACACACACACCGACAACACACACACACACACACCGACAACACACACACACACCGACAACACACACACACACACCGACAACACACACACACACACCGACAACACACACACACACCGACAACACACACACACACACACACACACACCAACAACACACACACACACCGACAACACACACACACACACCGACAACACACACACACACCGACAACACACACACACACACACCGACAACACACACACACACCGACAACACACACACACCGACAACACACACACACACACACCGACAACACACACACACACCGACAACACACACACACACACACACCAACAACACACACACACACACCGACAACACACACACACACACCGACAACACACACACACACCGACAACACACACACACACACACCGACAACACACACACACACCGACAACACACACACACACACCGACAACACACACACACACACACCGACAACACACACACACACCGACAACACACACACACACACACACCAACAACACACACACACACACCGACAACACACACACACACACCGACAACACACACACACACCGACAACACACACACACACACACCGACAACACACACACACACCGACAACACACACACACACACCGACAACACACACACACACACCGACAACACACACACACACACCGACAACACACACACACACCGACAAGACACACACACACACACACCGACAACACACACACACACACACCGACAACACACACACACACACACACACACCGACAACACACACACACACACACCGACAACACACATTCACACAACACACACACACAAACCGACAACACACACACACACACACTGACAACACACACACACACAACGACAACACACACACACACACAACGACAACACACACACACACACACCGACAACACACACACACACACTGACAACACACACACACACACACACCGACAACACACACACACACCGACAACACACACACACACACCGACAACACACACACACACACACACACACACACACCGACAACACACACACACACTGACAACACACACACAAACACACCGACAACACACACACACACACTGACAACACACACACACACACACCGACAACACACACACACACACACCGACAACACACACACACACACCGACAACACACACACACACACCGACAACACACACACACACACACACACCAGCAACACACTCACACACACCGACAACACACACACACACACACCGACAACACACACACACACACACTGACAACACAGACACACACACACACCGACAACACACACACACCGACAACACACACACACACACTGACAACACACACACACACACCGACAACACACACACACACACACACCGACAACACACACACACACACACCGACAACACACACACACACAGACAACACACACACACACACCGACAACACACACACACACACACCGACAACACAGACACACACACACACCGACAACACACACACACACACCGACAACACACACACACACCGACAACACACACACACACACCGACAACACACACACACACACCGACAACACACACACACACCGACAACACACACACACACACACACACACACACCAACAACACACACACACACCGACAACACACAGACACACACCGACAACACACACACACACCGACAACACACACACACACACACCGACAACACACACACACACCGACAACACACACACACCGACAACACACACACACACACACCGACAACACACACACACACCGACAACACACACACACACACACACCAACAACACACACACACACACCGACAACACACACACACACACCGACAACACACACACACACCGACAACACACACACACACACACCGACAACACACACACACACCTACCACACACACACACACACACAACGACAACACACACACACCGACAAGACACACACACACACACACCGACAACACACACACACACACACCGACAACACACACACACACACAACACACACACACACCGACAACACACACACACACACACACCGACAACACACACACACACACACCGAACACACACACACACAACGACAACACACACACACCGACAAGACACACACACACACACACCGACAACACACACACACACACACCGACAACACACACACACACACACACACACACACACCGACAACACACACACACACACACCGACAACACACACACACACAACACACACACACAAACCGACAACACACACACACACACACTGACAACACACACACACACAACGACAACACACACACACACACAACGACAACACACACACACACACACCGACAACACACACACACACACTGACAACACACACACACACACACACCGACAACACACACACACACCGACAACACACACACACACATCGACAACACACACACACACACACACACACACACACCGACAACACACACACACACACACCGACAACACACACACACACACCGACAACACACACACACACCGACAACACACACACACACACCGACAACACACACACACACACCGACAACACACACACACACCGACAACACACACACACACACCACA
>NW_027675454.1:1390000-1391631 GCF_965601325.2 Salmo salar
GACAACACACACACACACACACCGACAACACACACACACACACCGACAACACACACACACACACACCGACAACACACACACACACCGACCACACACACACACACACACCGACAACACACACACACACCGACAAACACACACACACACACACCGACAACACACACACACACACACCGACAACACACACACACACGACAACACACACACACACACACCGACAACACACACACACACACACCGACAACACAACACACACACACACCGACAACACACACACACACACACCGACAACACACACACACACCGACAACACACACACACACCACCGACAACACACACACACACACCGACACACACACACACACACCGACAACACACACACACACACACACACCGACAACACACACACACACACCGACAACACACACACACACGACAACGACACACACACACACACGACAACACACACACACACACACACCGACAACACACACACACACACCGACAACACACACACACACACCGACAACACACACACACACACACACGCAGCAACACACACACACACACCGACAACACACACACACACACACGACAACACACACACACACACACCGACAACACACACACACACACACACACCGACAACACACACACACACACACCGACAACACACACACACACACCGACAACACACACACACACCGACAACACACACACACACACACACCGACAACACACACACACACACCGACAACACACACACACACACCGACAACACACACACACACACACACCGACAACACACACACACACACACCGACAACACAGACACACACACACACCGACAACACACACACACACACCGACAACACACACACACACACCGACAACACACACACACACACCGACAACACACACACACACACACCGACAACACACACACACACCCCCGCCCACACACACACACACACACACCGACAACACACACACACACCGACACACACACACACACACACACACCAACAACACACACACACACACCGACAACACACACACACACACACCGACAACACACACACACACACCGACAACACACACACACACACACCGACAACACACACACACACACCGACAACACACACACACACACACCGACAACACACACACACACACACACCAACAACACACACACACACACCCCGGGACAACACACACACACACACACCGACAACACACACACACACACCGACAACACACACACACACCGACAACACACACACACACCCCTACCACACACACACACACACACACACAACAAAACAACACACACACACCGACAAGACACACACACACACACACCGACAACACACACACACACACACACCGACAACACACACACACACACAACACACACACACACACCGACAACACACACACACACACACCGACAACACACACACACACACCGACACAACACACACACACAACGCCAACACACACACACCGACAAGACACACACACACACACCGACAACACACACACACACCGACAACACACACACACACACACACACACACACACACCGACAACACACACACACCGACAAGACACACACACACACACACACA
>NW_027675455.1:0-5000 GCF_965601325.2 Salmo salar
TGTGTTGTCGGTGTGTGTGTGTGTGTTGTCGGTGTGTGTGTGTGTGTTGTCGGTGTGTGTGTGTGTGTGTTGTCGGTGTGTGTGTGTGTGTGTTGTCGGTGTGTGTGTGTGTGTGTGTGTGTGTGTGTCGGTGTGTGTGTGTGTGTGTTGTCGGTGTGTGTGTGTGTGTGTGTCGGTGTGTGTGTGTGTGTGTGTTGTCGGTGTGTGTGTGTGTGTGTTGTCGGTGTGTGTGTGTGTGTGTGTGTGTGTGTGTGTGTGTGTTGTCGGTGTGTGTGTGTGTGTTGTCGTGTGTGTGTGTGTGTGTGTGTTGTCGGTGTGTGTGTGTGTGTGTGTGTCGGTGTGTGTGTGTGTGTTGTCGGTGTGTGTGTGTGTGTTGTCGGTGTGTGTGTGTGTGTGTGTGTGTGTCGTGTGTGTGTGTGTGTGTGTGTTGTCGGTGTGTGTGTGTGTGTTGTCGGTGTGTGTGTGTGTGTTGTCGGTGTGTGTGTGTGTGTTGTCGGTGTGTGTGTGTGTGTGTGTTGTCGGTGTGTGTGTGTGTGTGTGTTGTCGGTGTGTGTGTGTGTGTTGTCGGTGTGTGTGTGTGTGTGTTGTCGGTGTGTGTGTGTTGTCGTGTGTGTGTGTGTGTGTGTTGTCGGTGTGTGTGTGTGTGTGGTGTGTGTGTGTGTGTGTGTGTCGGTGTGTGTGTGTGTGTGTGTCGGTGTGTGTGTGTGTGTGTTGTCGGTGTGTGTGTGTGTGTGTGTGTGTTGTCGGTGTGTGTGTGTGTGTGTTGTCGGTGTGTGTGTGTGTGTGTGTGTGTGTGTGTGTGTGTGTGTGTGTGTGTGTGTGTGTGTTGTCGGTGTGTGTGTGTGTGTTGTCGGTGTGTGTGTGTGTGTGTTGTCGGTGTGTGTGTGTGTGTGTGTCGGTGTGTGTGTGTGTGTGTTGTCGGTGTGTGTGTGTGTGTGTGTGTGTGTGTGTGTGTGTGTTGTCGGTGTGTGTGTGTGTGTTGTCGGTGTGTGTGTGTGTGTTGTCGGTGTGTGTGTGTGTCGGTGTGTGTGTGTGTGTGTCGGTGTGTGTGTGTGTGTGTTGTCGTGTGTGTGTGTGTGTGTTGTCGGTGTGTGTGTGTGTGTGTTGTCGGTGTGTGTGTGTGTGTGTGTGTGTGTGTGTGTGTGTGTGTGTGTGTGTGTGTGTGTGTGTGTGTGTGTGTGTGTGTTGTCGGTGTGTGTGTGTGTGTTGTCGGTGTGTGTGTGTGTGTTGTCGGTGTGTGTGTGTGTGTGTTGTCGGTGTGTGTGTGTGTGTGTGTGTGTGTGTGTGTGTGTGTGTTGTCGGTGTGTGTGTGTGTGTGTGTGTGTGTGTGTGTTGTCGGTGTGTGTGTGTGTGTTGTCGGTGTGTGTGTGTGTGTGTTGTCGGTGTGTGTGTGTGTGTGTTGTCGGTGTGTGTGTGTGTGTTGTCGGTGTGTGTGTGTGTGTGTGTTGTCGTGTGTGTGTGTGTGTTGTCGTGTGTGTGTGTGTGTGTTGTCGGTGTGTGTGTGTGTGTGTTGTCGGTGTGTGTGTGTGTGTGTGTGTGTGTGTGTGTGTGTGTGTGTGTGTGTGTGTGTGTGTGTGTGTTGTCGGTGTGTGTGTGTGTGTTGTCGGTGTGTGTGTGTGTGTTGTCGGTGTGTGTGTGTGTGTGTTGTCGGTGTGTGTGTGTGTGTGTGTGTGTGTGTGTGTGTGTGTGTTGTCGTGTGTGTGTGTGTGTGTTGTCGGTGTGTGTGTGTGTTGTCGTGTGTGTGTGTGTGTTGTCGGTGTGTGTGTGTGTGTGTTGTCGGTGTGTGTGTGTGTGTGTTGTCGTGTGTGTGTGTGTGTTGTCGGTGTGTGTGTGTGTGTTGTCGGTGTGTGTGTGTGTGTGTTGTCGGTGTGTGTGTGTGTGTGTCGTGTGTGTGTGTGTGTGTTGTCGTGTGTGTGTGTGTCGTGTGTGTGTGTGTGTTGTCGGTGTGTGTGTGTGTGTGTTGTCGGTGTGTGTGTGTGTGTGTTGTCGTGTGTGTGTGTGTGTTGTCGGTGTGTGTGTGTGTGTTGTCGGTGTGTGTGTGTGTGTGTGTGTGTGTGTGTGTGTGTGTGTGTGTGTTGTCGGTGTGTGTGTGTGTTGTCGGTGTGTGTGTGTGTTGTCGGTGTGTGTGTGTGTGTTGTCGGTGTGTGTGTGTGTGTTGTCGGTGTGTGTGTGTGTGTGTTGTCGTGTGTGTGTGTGTGTGTTGTCGGTGTGTGTGTGTGTGTGTTGTCGGTGTGTGTGTGTGTGTGTCGGTGTGTGTGTGTGTGTGTGGTGTGTGTGTGTGTGTGTGTTGTCGGTGTGTGTGTGTGTGTGTGGTGTGTGTGTGTGTGTGTGTGTGTGTGTGTGTGTGTGTTGTCGTGTGTGTGTGTGTGTGTTGTCGTGTGTTGTGTGTGTGTGTGTTGTCGGTGTGTGTGTGTGTGTGTTGTCGTGTGTGTGTGTGTGTGTGTTGTCGGTGTGTGTGTGTGTGTGTTGTCGGTGTGTGTGTGTGTGTGTGTGTCGTGTGTGTGTGTGTTGTCGGTGTGTGTGTGTGTTGTCGGTGTGTGTGTGTGTGTGTTGTCGGTGTGTGTGTGTGTGTCTGTTGTCGGTGTGTGTGTGTGTTGTCGGTGTGTGTGTGTGTGTGTGTTGTCGGTGTGTGTGTGTGTGTGTTGTCGGTGTGAGTGTGTGTGTTGTCGGTGTGTGTGTGTGTCAGTGTTGTGTGTGTGTGTGTTGTCGGTGTGTGTGTGTGTGTGTTGTCGGTGTGTGTGTGTTGTTGTCGGTGTGTGTGTGTGTGTGTGTGTGTGTTGTCGGGGGTGTGTGTGTGTGTGTTGTCAGTGTGTGTGTGTGTGTGTGTTGTCGGTGTGTGTGTGTGTGTGTTGTCGGTGTGTGTGTGTGTGTGCGTGTTGTCGGTGTGTGTGTGTTGTCGGTGTGTGTGTGTGTCTGTTTGTCGGTGTGTGTGTGTGTGTGTTGTCGGTGTCTGTGTGTGTTGTCGGTGTGTGTGTGTTTATGTGTTGTCGGTGTGTGTGTGTGTGTGTTGTCGGTGTGTGTGTGTGTGTGTTGTGTGTGTGTGTGTTGTCGGTGTGTGTGTGTGTGTTGTCGGTGTCGTGTGTGTGTGTGTGTTGTCGGTGTGTGTGTGTGTGTGTTTTCGGTGTGTGTGTGTGTGTTGTCGGTGTGTGTGTGTGTGTGTTGTCGGTGTGTGTGTGTGTGTGTTGTCAGTGTGTGTGTGTGTGTGTTGTCGGTGTGTGTGTGTGTGTGTTGTCGGTGTGTGTTTGTGTGTGTCTGTTGTCGGTGTGTGTGTGTTGTCGGTGTGTGTGTGTGTGTGTTGGTCGGTGTGTGTGAGTGTGTTGTCGGTGTGTGTGTGGTGTGTGTTGTCGGTGTGTGTGTGTGTGTGAGTGTGTGTGTGTGTTGTCGGTGTGTGTGTGTGTGTGTGTGTTGTCGGTGTGTGTGTGTGTTGTCGGTGTGCGTGTGTGTGTGTGTGTGTGTTGTCGGTGTGTGTGTGTGTGTGTTGTCGGTGTGTGTGTGTGTGTGTTGTCAGTGTGTGTGTGTGTGTGTGTTGTCGGTGTGTGTGTGTGTGTGTTGTCGGTCTGTGTGTGTGTGTGTGTGTTGTCGGTGTGTGTGTGTGTGTCGGTGTGTGTCGTGTGTGTCGGTGTGTGTGTGTGTGTTGTCTGTGTGTGTGTGTGTGTTGTCGGTGTGTGTGTGTGTGTGTGTTGTCGGTGTGTGTGTGTGTGTGTGTTGTCGGTGTGTGTGTGTGTGTGTGTCAGTTGTCGGTGTGTGTGTGGTGTTGTCGGTGTGTGTGTGTGTGTGTTGTCGGTGTGTGTGTGTGTGTGTTGTCGGTGTGTGTGTGTGTTGTCGGTGTGTGTGTGTGTGTGTTGTCGGTGTGTGTGTGTGTGTGTTGTCGGTGTGTGTGTGTTTATGTGTTGTCGGTGTGTGTGTGTGTGTGTTGTCGGTGTGTGTGTTGTCCGAGTGTGTGTGTGTGTGTGTGTTGTCGGTGTGTGTGTGTGTTGTCGGTGTGTGTGTGTGTGTGTCGGTCGGTGTGTGTGTGTGTGTTGTCGGTGTGTGTGTGTGTTGTCGGTGTGAGTGTGTGTGTTGTCGGTGTGTGTGTGCGTGTGTTGTGTGTGTGTGTGTTGTCGGTGTGTGTGTGTGTGTGTTGTCGGTGTGTGTGTGTGTTGTCGGGTGTGTGTGTGTGTCCGAGTGTTGTCGGGGTGTGTGTGTGTGTGTTGTCAGAGTGTGTGTGTGTGTGTGTTGTCGGTGTGTGTGTGTGTGTTGTCGGTGTGTGTGTGTGTGTGTGTCGTGTGTGTGTGTGTTGTCGGTGTGTGTGTGTGTGTGTTGTCGGTGTGTGTGTGTGTGTGTTGTCGGTGTGTGTGTGTGTGTTGTCGGTGTGTGTGTGTTTATGTGTTGTCGGTGTGTGTGTGTGTGTGTTGTCGGTGTGTGTGTGTGTGTGTGTGTGTGTGTGTTGTCGGTGTGTGTGTGTGTGTTGTCGGTGTGTGTGTGTGTGTGTGTGTCGGTGTGTGTGTGTGTTGTCGGTGTGTGTGTGTGTGTTGTCGGTGTGTGTGTGTGTGTGTTGTCGGTGTGTGTGTGTGTTGTCGGTGTGTGTGTGTGTTGTCGGTGTGTGTGTGTGTGTGTTGTCGGTGTGTGTGTGTGTGTGTTGTCGGTGTGTGTGTGTTGTCGGTGTGTGTGTGTGTGTGTTGTCGGTGTGTGTGTGTGTTGTCGGTGTGTGTGTGTGTGTGTTGTCGGTGTGTGTGTGTGTGTGTTGTGTGTGTGTGTGTTGTCGGTGTGTGTGTGTGTGTGTGTTGTCGGTGTGTGTGTGTGTGTCGGTGTCGGTGTGTGTGTGTGTGTGTTGTCGGTGTGTGTGTGTGTGTGTTGTCGGTGTGTGTGTGTGTGTGTTGTCGGTGTGTGTGTGTGTGTGTGTTGTCGGTGTGTGTGTGTTGTCGGTGTGTGTGTGTGTTGTCGGTGTGTGTGTGTGTGTGTTGTCTGTGTGTGTGTGTGTGTTGTCGGTGTGTGTGTGTTTATGTGTTGTCGGTGTGTGT
>NW_027675455.1:20000-22500 GCF_965601325.2 Salmo salar
CGGTGTGTGTGTGTGTGTGTGTGTTGTCGGTGTGTGTGTGTGTGTTGTCGGTGTGTGTATGTGTGTGTTGTCGGTGTGTGTGTGTGTTGTCGGTGTGTGTGTGTGTGTGTGTTGTCGGTGTGTGTGTGTGTATGTTGTCGGTGTGTGTGTGTGTGTGTCTGTGTTGTCGGTGTGTGTGTGTGTGTTGTCGGTGTGTGTGTGTGTGTGTGTGTGTTGTCGGTGTGTGTGTGTGTGTGTTGTCGGTGTGTGTGTGTGTGTTGTCGGTGTGTGTGTGTGTGTTGTCGGTGTGTGTGTGTGTGTTGTCGGTGTGTGTGTGTGTTGTCGGTGTGTGTGTGTGTGTTGTGTGTGTGTGTGTTGTTTGTGTGTGTGTGTGTGTTGTCGGTGTGTGTGTGTGTGTTGTAGGTTTGTGTGTGTGTGTGTGTGTGTGTGTGTGTGTGTGTGTGTGTGTGTGTGTGTGTGTGTGTGTGTGTGTGTGTGTGTGTGTTGTCGGTGTGTGTGTGTGTGTGTTGTCGGTGTGTGTGTGTGTGTTGTCGGTGTGTGTGTGTGTGTGTGTGTTGTCGGTGTGTGTTTGTGTTGTCGGTGTGTGTGTGTGTTGTCGGTGTGTGTGTGTGTGTGTGTGTTGTCGGTGCGTGTGTGTGTGTGTTGTCAGTGTGTGTGTGTGTGTGTTGTCGGTGTGTGTGTGTGTGTTGTCGGTGTGTGTGTGTGTGTGTTGTCGGTGTGTGTGTGTGTGTGTTGTCAGTGTGTGTGTGTGTGTGTGTGTTGTCGGTGTGTGTGTGTGTGTGTTGTGTGTGTGTGTGTTGTTTGTGTGTGTGTGTGTTGTCGGTGTGTGTGTGTGTGTGTTGTCAGTGTGTGTGTGTGTGTGTTGTCGGTGTGTGTGTGTTTATGTGTTGTCGGTGTGTGTGTGTGTTGTCGGTGTGTGTGTGTGTGTGTGTGTTGTCGGTGTGTGTGTGTGTGTTGTGTGTGTGTGTGTTGTCGGTGTGTGTGTGTGTGTGTTGTCGGTGTGTGTGTGTGTGTGTTGTCGGTGTGTGTGTGTGTGTGTGTGTGTTGTCGGTGTGTGTGTGTGTGTGTTGTGTGTGTGTGTGTTGTTTGTGTGTGTGTGTGTTGTCGGTGTGTGTGTGTGTGTTGTAGGTTTGTGTGTGTGTGTGTGTGTGTGTGTGTGTGTGTGTGTGTGTGTGTGTGTGTGTGTGTGTGTGTTGTCGGTGTGTGTGTGTGTGTGTGTGTGTTGTCGGTGTGTGTGTGTGTGTTGTCGGTGTGTGTGTGTGTGTGTTGTCGGTGTGTGTGTGTGTGTGTTGTCGGTGTGTGTGTGTGTGTTGTCGGTGTGTGTGTGTGTGTGTGTGTTGTCGGTGTGTGTTTGTGTTGTCGGTGTGTGTGTGTGTTGTCGGTGTGTGTGTGTGTGTGTGTGTTATCGGTGCGTGTGTGTGTGTGTGTTGTCAGTGTGTGTGTGTGTGTGTGTTGTCGGTGTGTGTGTGTGTTGTCGGTGTGTGTGTGTGTGTGTTGTCGGTGTGTGTGTGTGTGTGTTGTCGGTGTGTGTGTGTGTGTGTGTTGTCGGTGTGTGTGTGTGTGTGTTGTGTGTGTGTGTGTGTGTTGTTTTTGTGTGTGTGTGTTGTCGGTGTGTGTGTGTGTGTGTTGTCAGTGTGTGTGTGTGTGTGTTGTCGGTGTGTGTGTGTTTATGTGTTGTCGGTGTGTGTGTGTGTTGTCGGTGTGTGTGTGTGTGTGTGTTGTCGGTGTGTGTGTGTGTGTTGTGTGTGTGTGTGTTGTCGGTGTGTGTGTGTGTGTTGTCGGTGTGTGTGTGTGTTGTCGGTGTGTGTGTGTGTGTGTGTGTGTTGTCGGTGTGTGTGTGTGTGTTGTCGGTGTGTGTATGTGTGTGTTGTCGGTGTGTGTGTGTGTTGTCGGTGTGTGTGTGTGTGTGTGTGTGTTGTCGGTGTGTGTGTGTGTGTGTTGTCGGTGTGTGTGTGTGTGTGTGTGTGTTGTCGGTGTGTGTGTGTGTGTTGTCGGTGTGTGTGTGTGTGTGTGTGTTGTCGGTGTGTGTGTGTGTGTGTGTTGTCGGTGTGTGTGTGTGTATTGTCGGTGTGTGTGTGTGTGTTGTCGGTGTGTGTGTGTGTGTTGTCGGTGTGTGTGTGTGTTGTCGGTGTGTGTGTGTGTTGTCGGTGTGTGTGTGTGTGTGTGTGTTGTCGGTGTGTGTTTGTGTTGTCGGTGTGTGTGTGTGTTGTCGGTGTGTGTGTGTGTGTGTGTGTTGTCGGTGCGTGTGTGTGTGTGTTGTCAGTGTGTGTGTGTGTGTGTTGTCGGTGTGTGTGTGTGTGTGTTGTCGGTGTGTGTGTGTGTGTGTGTGTTGTCGGTGTGTGTGTGTGTGTGTTGTGTGTGTGTGTGTTGTTTGTGTGTGTGTGTGTTGTCGGTGTGTGTGTGTGTGTTGTCGGTTTGTGTGTGTGTGTGTGTGTGTGTGTGTGTGTGTGTGTGTGTGTGTGTGTGTGTGTGTGTGTGTGTCGGTGTGTGTGTGTGTGTG
>NW_027675455.1:27500-32500 GCF_965601325.2 Salmo salar
TGTGTGTGTGTGTGTGTTGTCGGTGTGTGTGTGTGTGTTGTCGGTGTGTGTGTGTGTGTTGTCGCTGTGTGTGTGTGTTGTCGGTGTTTGTGTGTGTTGTCGGTGTGTGTGTGTGTGTGTTGTCGGTGTGTGTTTGTGTTGTCGGTGTGTGTGTGTGTTGTCGGTGTGTGTGTGTGTGTGTGTGTTGTCGGTGTGTGTGTGTGTGTGTTGTCAGTGTGTGTGTGTGTGTTGTCGGTGTGTGTGTGTTTATGTGTTGTCGGTGTGTGTGTGTGTTGTCGGTGTGTGTGTGTGTGTGTGTTGTCGGTGTGTGTGTGTGTTGTCGGTGTGTGTGTGTTGTCGGTGTGTGTGTGTGTGTGTTGTCGGTTTGTGTGTGTGTGTGTGTGTGTTGTCGGTGTGTGTGTGTGTGTTGTCGGTGTGTATGTGTTGTCGGTGTGTGTGTGTGTGTGTGTGTTGTCGGTGTGTGTGTGTGTGTGTTGTCGGTGTGTGTGTGTGTGTGTGTGTGTTGTCAGTGTGTGTGTGTGTGTGTGTGTTGTCGGTGTGTGTGTGTGTGTTGTCGGTGTGTGTGTGTGTGTGTTGTCGGTGTGTGTGTGTTGTCGGTGTGTGTGTGTGTTGTCGGTGTGTGTGTGTTTATGTGTTGTCGGTGTGTGTGTGTGTTGTCGGTGTGTGTGTGTGTGTGTGTTGTCGGTGTGTGTGTGTGTGTTGTGTGTGTGTGTGTTGTCGGTGTGTGTGTGTGTTGTCGGTGTGTGTGTGTGTGTGTTGTCGGTGCGTGTGTGTGTGTGTGTGTTGTCGGTGTGTGTGTGTGTGTTGTCGGTTTGTGTGTGTGTGTGTGTGTGTGTGTGTGTGTGTGTGTGTGTGTGTGTGTTGTCGGTGTGTGTGTGTGTGTGTGTGTGTGTGTTGTCGGTGTGTGTGTGTGTGTTGCCGGTGTGTGTGTGTGTGTTGTCGGTGTGTGTGTGTGTGTGTTGTCGGTGTGTTTGTGTGTTGTCGGTGTGTGTGTGTGTGTGTGTGTGTGTTGTCGGTGTGTGTGTGTGTTGTCGGTGTGTGTATGTGTGTGTTGTCGGTGTGTGTGTGTGTTGTCGGTGTGTGTGTGTGTGTGTGTTGTCGGTGTGTGTGTGTGTGTGTTGTCGGTGTGTGTGTGTGTGTGTGTGGTGTTGTCGGTGTGTGTGTGTGTGTGTTGTCGGTGTGTGTGTGTGTGTGTGTGTTGTCGGTGTGTGTGTGTGTTGTCGGTGTGTGTGTGTGTGTTGTCGGTGTGTGTGTGTGTGTTGTCGGTGTGTGTGTGTGTGTTGTCGCTGTGTGTGTGTGTTGTCGGTGTTTGTGTGTGTTGTCGGTGTGTGTGTGTGTGTGTTGTCGGTGTGTGTTTGTGTTGTCGGTGTGTGTGTGTGTTGTCGGTGTGTGTGTGTGTGTGTGTGTTGTCGGTGTGTGTGTGTGTGTGTGTTGTCAGTGTGTGTGTGTGTGTTGTCGGTGTGTGTGTGTTTATGTGTTGTCGGTGTGTGTGTGTGTTGTCGGTGTGTGTGTGTGTGTGTGTTGTCGGTGTGTGTGTGTGTTGTCGGTGTGTGTGTGTTGTCGGTGTGTGTGTGTGTGTGTTGTCGGTGTGTGTGTGTTGTCGGTGTGTGTGTGTGTGTGTGTGTTGTCGGTGTGTGTGTGTGTGTGTTGTCGGTGTGTGTGTGTGTGTTGTCAGTGTGTGTGTGTGTGTGTGTTGTCGGTGTGTGTGTGTGTGTTGTCGGTGTGTGTGTGTGTGTGTGTTGTCGGTGTGTGTGTGTGTGTTGTCGGTGTGTGTGTGTTGTCGGTGTGTGTGTGTGTGTGTGTGTTGTCGGTGTGTGTGTGTGTGTGTTGTCGGTGTGTGTGTGTGTGTTGTCAGTGTGTGTGTGTGTGTGTGTGTTGTCGGTGTGTGTGTGTGTGTTGTCGTGTGTGTGTGTGTGTGTGTTGTCGGTGTGTGTGTGTGTGTGTTTTCGGTGTGTGTGTGTGTTGTCGGTGTGTGTGTGTGTGTGTTGTCGGTGTGTGTGTGTTGTCGGTGTGTGTGTGTGTTGTCGGTGTGTGTGTGTGTGTGTTGTCGGTGTGTGTGTGTGTGTGTTGTCGGTGTGTGTGTGTTGTCGGTGTGTGTGTGTGTTGTCGGTGTGTGTGTGTGTGTGTTGTCGGTGTGTGTGTGTGTGTTGTAGGTTGTGTGTGTGTGTGTGTGTGTGTGTGTGTGTGTGTGTGTGTGTGTGTGTGTGTGTGTTGTCGGTGTGTGTGTGTGTGTGTGTGTTGTCGGTGTGTGTGTGTGTGTGTTGTCGGTGTGTGTGTGTGTGTGTTGTCGGTGTGTGTGTGTGTGTGTTGTCAGTGTGTGTGTGTGTGTTGTCAGTGTGTGTGTGTGTGTGTGTTGTCGGTGTGTGTGTGTGTGTGTGTTGTCGGTGTGTGTGTGTGTGTGTGTTGTCGGTGTGTGTGTGTGTGTGTTTTCGGTGTGTGTGTGTTGTCGGTGTGTGTGTGTGTGTGTTGTCGGTGTGTGTGTGTGTTGTCGGTGTGTGTGTGTGTGTGTGTGTGTGTGGTGTCGGTGTGTGTGTGTGTGTGTTGTCGGTGTGTGTGTGTGTGTGTTGTCAGTGTGTGTGTGTGTGTGTGTTGTCGGTGTGTGTGTGTGTGTGTTGTTGGTGTGTGTGTGTTGTCGGTGTGTGTGTGTGTGTGTTGTCGGTGTGTGTGTGTGTGTGTTGTCTGTGTGTGTGTGTGTGTTGTCGGTGTGTGTGTGTTTATGTGTTGTCGGTGTGTGTGTGTGTGTGTTGTCGGTGTGTGTGTGTGTGTTGTCGGTGTGTGTGTGTGTGTGTTGTCGGTGTGTGTGTGTGTTGTCGGTGTGTGTGTGTGTGTGTGTGTGTGTGTGTGTGTGTGTTGTCGGTGTGTGTGTGTGTGTTGTCGGTGTGTATGTGTGTGTGTGTTGTCGGTGTGTGTGTGTGTGTTGTCGGTGTGTGTGTGTGTGTTGTCAGTGTGTGTGTGTGTGTGTGTTGTCGGTGTGTGTGTGTGTGTGTTGTCGGTGTGTGTGTGTGTTGTGTGTGTGTGTGTTGTCGGTGTGTGTGTTGTCTGAGTGTGTGTGTGTGTGTGTGTGTTGTCGGTGTGTGTGTGTTGTCGGTGTGTGTGTGTGTGTGTGTTGTCGGTGTGTGTGTGTGTGTGTGTGTGTGTGTGTGTGTGTGTGTGTGTGTGTGTGTGTTGTCGGTGTGTGTGTGTGTGTGTGTTGTCGGTGTGTGTGTGTGTGTTGTGTGTGTGTGTGTGTTGTCGGTGTGTGTGTGTGTGTGTTGTCGGTGTGTGTGTGTGTGTGTTGTCGGTGTGTGTGTGTGTGTGTTGTCGGTGTGTGTGTGTGTGTGTTGTCGGTGTGTGTGTGTGTGTGTTGTCGGTGTGTGTGTGTGTGTGTGTGTGTTGTCGGGGTGTGTGTGTGTGTTGTGTGTGTGTGTTGTTCGTGTGTGTGTGTGTTGTCGGTGTGTGTGTGTGTGTGTTGTCGGTGTGTGTGTGTGTGTGTGTGTGTGTGTGTTGTCGGTGTGTGTGTGTGTGTTGTCGGTGTGTGTGTGTGTGTTGCCGGTGTGTGTGTGTGTGTGTGTTGTCGGTGTGTGTGTGTGTGTGTTGTCGGTGTGTGTGTGTGTGTGTTGTCGGTGTGTGTGTGTTGATGTGTTGTCGGTGTGTGTGTGTGTGTGTTGTCGGTGTGTGTGTGTGTGTTGTCGGTGTGTGTGTGTGTGTTGTCGGTGTGTGTGTGTGTGTTGTCTGTGTGTGTGTGTGTTGTCGGTGTGTGTGTGTGTTGTCGGTGTGTGTGTGTGTGTGTGTGTGTTGTCGGTGTGTGTGTGTGTGTTGTCGGTGTGTGTGTGTGTTGTCGGTGTGTGTGTGTGTGTGTGTTGTCGGTGTGTGTGTGTGTTGTCAGTGTGTGTGTGTGTGTGTTGTCGGTGTGTGTGTGTTTATGTGTTGTCAGTGTGTGTGTGTGTGTGTTGTCGGTGTGTGTGTCTGTGTGTGTTGTCGGTGTGTGTTTGTGTTGTCGGTGTGTGTGTGTGTTGTCGGTGTGTGTGTGTGTGTGTGTGTTGTCGGTGTGTGTGTGTGTGTGTTGTCAGTGTGTGTGTGTGTGTGTTGTCGGTGTGTGTGTGTTTATGTGTTGTCGGTGTGTGTGTGTGTTGTCGGTGTGTGTGTGTGTGTGTGTTGTCGGTGTGTGTGTGTGTGTTGTGTGTGTGTGTGTTGTCGGTGTGTGTGTGTGTGTTGTCGGTGTGTGTGTGTGTTGTCGGTGTGTGTGTGTGTGTGTGTGTGTTGTCGGTGTGTGTGTGTGTGTTGTCGGTGTGTGTATGTGTGTGTTGTCGGTGTGTGTGTGTGTTGTCGGTGTGTGTGTGTGTGTGTGTTGTCGGTGTGTGTGTGTGTATGTTGTCGGTGTGTGTGTGTGTGTGTCTGTGTTGTCGGTGTGTGTGTGTGTGTTGTCGGTGTGTGTGTGTGTGTGTGTGTTGTCGGTGTGTGTGTGTGTGTGTTGTCGGTGTGTGTGTGTGTGTTGTCGGTGTGTGTGTGTGTGTTGTCGGTGTGTGTGTGTGTGTTGTCGGTGTGTGTGTGTGTTGTCGGTGTGTGTGTGTGTTGTCGGTGTGTGTGTGTGTGTGTGTGTTGTCGGTGTGTGTTTGTGTTGTCGGTGTGTGTGTGTGTTGTCGGTGTGTGTGTGTGTGTGTTGTCGGTGCGTGTGTGTGTGTGTTGTCAGTGTGTGTGTGTGTGTGTTGTCGGTGTGTGTGTGTGTGTGTTGTCGGTGTGTGTGTGTGTGTGTTGTCGGTGTGTGTGTGTGTGTGTTGTCGGTGTGTGTGTGTGTGTGTGTGTGTTGTCGGTGTGTGTGTGTGTGTGTTGTGTGTGTGTGTGTTGTTTGTGTGTGTGTGTGTTGTCGGTGTGTGTGTGTGTGTTGTAGGTTTGTGTGTGTGTGTGTGTGTGTGTGTGTGTGTGTGTGTGTGTGTGTGTGTGTGTGTGTGTGTGTGTGTGTTGTCGGTGTGTGTGTGTGTGTGTTGTCGGTGTGTGTGTGTGTGTTGTCGGTGTGTGTGTGT
>NW_027675455.1:42500-45000 GCF_965601325.2 Salmo salar
TGTGTGTGTGTGTGTTGTCGGTGTGTTTGTGTGTGTGTGTTGTCGGTGTGTGTGTGTGTGTTGCTGGTGTTTGTTTGTGTGTGTGTTGTCGGTGTGTGTGTGTGTGTGTTTTCGGTGTGTGTGTGTGTGTTGTCGGTGTGTGTGTGTGTGTTGTCGGTGTGTTTGTGTGTGTGTGTTGTCGTTGTGTGTGTGTGTGTGTTGTCGGTGTGTGTGTGTGTGTTGTGTGTGTGTGTGTTGTCAGTCTGTGTGTGTGTTGTCGGTGTGTGTGTGTGTGTGTGTTGTCGGTGTGTGTGTGTTTATGTGTTGTCAGTGTGTGTGTGTGTGTGTTGTCGGTGTGTGTGTCTGTGTGTGTTGTCGGTGTGTGTTTGTGTTGTCGGTGTGTGTGTGTGTTGTCGGTGTGTGTGTGTGTGTGTTGTCGGTGTGTGTGTGTGTGTTGTCGGTGTGTGTGTGTGTGTTGTCGGTGTGTGTGTGTGTGTGTGTTGTCGGTGTGTGTGTGTGTGTGTGTTGTCAGTGTGTGTGTGTGTGTGTTGTCGGTGTGTGTGTGTTTATGTGTTGTCGGTGTGTGTGTGTGTGTTGTCGGTGTGTGTGTGTGTGTGTGTGTGTTGTCGGTGTGTGTGTGTGTGTTGTCGGTGTGTGTGTGTGTGTTGTCAGTGTGTGTCTGTGTGTTATCGGTGTGTGTGTGTGTGTTGTCGGTGTGTGTGTGTGTCTGTTTTGTCGGTGTGTGTGTGTGTGTGTTGTCGGTGTGTGTGTGTGTGTTGTCTGTGTGTGTGTGTGTGTGTTGTCAGTGTGTGTGTGTGTGTTGTCGGTGTGTGTGTGTGTGTGTGTGTTGTCAGTGTGTGTATGTGTGTGTTGTCGGTGTGTGTGTGTGTGTGTGTTGTCGGTGTGTGTGTGTGTGTGTTGTCGGTGTGTGTGTGTGTGTTGTCGGTGTGTGTGTGTGTGTGTTGTCGGTGTGTGTGTGTGTGTGTTGTCGGTGTGTGTGTGTGTGTGTGTTGTCAGTGTGTGTGTGTGTGTGTGTTGTCGGTGTGTGTGTGTTTATGTGTTGTCGGTGTGTGTGTGTGTGTTGTCGGTGTGTGTGTGTGTGTGTGTTGTCGGTGTGTGTGTGTTTCGTCGGTGTGTGTGTGTGTGTGTGTGTTGTCGGTGTGTGTGTGTGTTGTCGGTGTGTGTGTGTGTGTTGTGTGTGTGTGTGTTGTCGGTGTGTGTGTGTGTGTGTTGTCGGTGTGTGTGTGTGTGTGTTGTTGGTGTGTGTGTGTTGTCGGTGTGTGTGTGTGTGTGTGTTGTCGGTGTGTGTGTGTCTGTGTGTGTGTGTTGTCAGTGTGTGTGTGTGTGTGTGTGTGTGTGTGTGTGTGTGTGTGTGTTGTCGGTGTGTGTGTGTGTGTGTGTGTGTGTGTGTGTGTGTTGTCGGTGTGTGTGTGTGTGTGTGTTGTCCGAGTGTGTGTGTGTGTGTGTGTGTTGTCGGTGTGTGTGTGTTGTCGGTGTGTGTGTGTGTGTGTGTTGTCGGTGTGTGTGTGTGTGTGTTGTCGGTGTGTGTGTGTGTGTTGTCGGTGTGTGTGTTTGTTTGTTGTCAGTGTGTGTATGTGTGTGTTGTCGGTGTGTGTGTGTGTGTGTGTTGTCGGTGTGTGTGTGTGTGTGTTGTCGGTGTGTGTGTGTGTGTTGTCGGTGTGTGTGTTTGTGTGTTGTCGGTGTGTGTGTGTGTGTTGTCGGTGTGTGTGTGTGTGTGTGTTGTCGGTGTGTGTGTGTGTGTGTGTTGTCAGTGTGTGTGTGTGTGTGTGTTGTCGGTGTGTGTGTGTTTATTTGTTGTCGGTGTGTGTGTGTGTGTTGTCGGTGTGTGTGTGTGTGTGTGTGTGTTGTCGGTGTGTTTGTGTGTGTGTGTTGTCGGTGTGTGTGTGTGTGTGTTGTCAGTGTGTGTCTGTGTGTTATCGGTGTGTGTGTGTGTGTGTGTGTGTTGTCGGTGTGTGTGTGTGTCTGTTTTGTCGGTGTGTGTGTGTGTGTGTTGTCGGTGTGTGTGTGTGTGTTGTCTGTGTGTGTGTGTGTGTGTTGTCAGTGTGTGTGTGTGTGTTGTCGGTGTGTGTGTGTGTGTGTTGTCGGTGTGTGTGTGTGTGTTGTCGGTGTGTGTGTGTGTGTGTTGTCGGTGTGTGTGTGTGTGTGTGTTGTCGGTGTGTGTGTGTGTGTGTGTTGTCAGTGTGTGTGTGTGTGTGTGTTGTCGGTGTGTGTGTGTTTATGTGTTGTCGGTGTGTGTGTGTGTGTTGTCGGTGTGTGTGTGTGTGTGTGTTGTCGGTGTGTGTGTGTTTCGTCGGTGTGTGTGTGTGTGTGTGTGTTGTCAGTGTGTGTGTGTGTGTGTTGTCGGTGTGTGTGTGTGTGTTGTGTGTGTGTGTGTTGTCGGTGTGTGTGTGTGTGTGTTGTCGGTGTGTGTGTGTGTGTGTTGTTGGTGTGTGTGTGTTGTCGGTGTGTGTGTGTGTGGGTGTTGTCGGTGTGTGTGTGTCTGTGTGTGTGTGTTGTCAGT
>NW_027675455.1:52500-87500 GCF_965601325.2 Salmo salar
GTGTTGTCCGAGTGTGTGTGTGTGTGTTGTCGGTGTGTGTGTGTGTTGTCAGTGTGTGTGTGTGTGTGTGTTGTCGGTGTGTGTGTGTGTGTGTGTTGTCGGTGTGTGTGTGTGTGTTGTCGGTGTGTTTGTGTGTGTGTGTTGTCGGTGTGTGTGTGTGTGTGTGTTGCTGGTGTTTGTTTGTGTGTGTGTTGTCGGTGTGTGTGTGTGTGTGTTGTCGGTGTGTGTGTGTGTGTGTGTGTGTGTGTGTTGTCGGTGTGTGTGTGTGTGTGTTGTCGGTGTGTGTGTGTGTGTTGTCGGTGTGTGTGTGTGTGTTGTCGGTGTGTTTGTGTGTGTGTGTTGTCGTTGTGTGTGTGTGTGTGTGTTGTCGGTGTGTGTGTGTGTGTTGTGTGTGTGTGTGTTGTCAGTGTGTGTTGTCGGTGTGTGTGTGTGTGTGTTGTCGGTGTGTGTGTGTGTGTTGTCAGTGTGTGTGTGTGTGTGTGTGTGTTGTCGGTGTGTGTGTGTGTGTGTGTTGTCGGTGTGTGTGTGTGTGTGTGTTGCCGGTGTGTGTGTGTGTGTTGTCGGTGTGTGTGTGTGTGTGTTGTCGGTGTGTGTGTGTGTTGTGTGTGTGTGTGTTGTCGGTGTGTGTGTGTGTGTGTGTGTGTTGTCAGTGTGTGTGTGTGTGTGTGTGTGTGTGTGTGTGTGTGTGTGTGTGTTGTGTTGTCGGTGTGTGTGTGTGTGTGTGTGTGTGTGTGTGTGTTGTCTGTGTGTGTGTGTGTGTGTGTGTGTTGTCCGAGTGTGTGTGTGTGTGTGTGTGTTGTCGGTGTGTGTGTGTGTTGTCAGTGTGTGTGTGTGTGTGTGTTGTCGGTGTGTGTGTGTGTGTGTGTTGTCGGTGTGTGTGTGGTGTGTTGTTGGTGTGTTGTGTGTGTGTGTGTTGTCGGTGTGTGTGTGTGTGTTGCTGGTGTTTGTTTGTGTGTGTGTTGTCGGTGTGTGTGTGTGTGTGTTGTCGGTGTGTGTGTGTGTGTTGTCGGTGTGTGTGTGTGTGTTGTCGGTGTGTTTGTGTGTGTGTGTTGTCGTTGTGTGTGTGTGTGTGTTGTAGGTGTGTGTGTGTGTGTTGTGTGTGTGTGTGTTGTCAGTCTGTGTGTGTGTTGTCGGTGTGTGTGTGTGTGTGTTGTCGGTGTGTGTGTGTGTGTGTGTGTGTGTGTGTGTGTGTGTGTGTGTTGTCGGTGTGTGTGTGTGTGTGTGTTGTCGGTGTGTGTGTGTCTGTTGTCGGTGTGTGTGTGTGTGTGTGTGTGTTGTCGGTGTGTGTGTGTGTGTGTGTTGTCCGAGTGTGTGTGTGTGTGTGTGTGTTGTCGGTGTGTGTGTGTGTTGTCAGTGTGTGTGTGTGTGTGTGTTGTCGGTGTGTGTGTGTGTGTGTGTTGTCGGTGTGTGTGTGTGTGTTGTCGGTGTGTTTGTGTGTGTGTGTTGTCGGTGTGTGTGTGTGTGTGTGTTGCTGGTGTGTGTGTGTGTGTGTGTTGTTGCTGTGTGTGTGTGTGTGTGTGTTGTCGGTGTGTGTGTGTGTGTTGTCCGAGTGTGTGTGTGTGTGTGTTGTCGGTGTGTGTGTGTGTTGTCAGTGTGTGTGTGTGTGTGTGTTGTCGGTGTGTGTGTGTGTGTGTGTTGTCGGTGTGTGTGTGTGTGTTGTCGGTGTGTTTGTGTGTGTGTGTTGTCGGTGTGTGTGTGTGTGTTGCTGGTGTTTGTTTGTGTGTGTGTTGTCGGTGTGTGTGTGTGTGTGTTGTCGGTGTGTGTGTGTGTGTGTGTGTGTGTGTGTGTTGTAGGTGTGTGTGTGTGTGTGTTGTCGGTGTGTGTGTGTGTGTTGTCGGTGTGTGTGTGTGTGTTGTCGGTGTGTTTGTGTGTGTGTGTTGTCGTTGTGTGTGTGTGTGTGTGTTGTCGGTGTGTGTGTGTGTGTTGTGTGTGTGTGTGTTGTCAGTGTGTGTGTGTGTTGTCGGTGTGTGTGTGTGTGTGTTGTCGGTGTGTGTGTGTGTGTTGTCAGTGTGTGTGTGTGTGTGTGTGTGTTGTCGGTGTGTGTGTGTGTGTTGTCGGTGTGTGTGTGTGTGTGTGTTGCCGGTGTGTGTGTGTGTGTTGTCGGTGTGCGTGTGTGTGTTGTCGGTGTGTGTGTGTGTGTATGTTGCCGGTGTGTGTGTGTGTGTGTTGTCGGTGTGTGTGTGTGTGTTGTCGGTGTGTGTGTGTGTGTGTTGTCGGTGTGTGTGTGTGTGTGTTGTCGGTGTGTGTGTGTGTGTTGTCGGTGTGTGTGTGTGTAGTCGGTGTGTGTGTGTGTGTGTGTGTTGTCAGTGTGTGTGTGTGTGTTGTCGGTGTGTGTGTGTGTGTGTGTTGTCGGTGTGTGTGTGTGTTGTCGGTGTGTGTGTGTTGTGTGTGTGTGTTGTCGGTGTGTGTGTGTGTGTGTTGTGTGTGTGTGTGTTGTCGGTGTGTGTGTGTGTGTGTGTTGTCGGTGTGTGTGTGTGTGTGTTGTCGGTGTGTGTGTGTGTGTGTGGTCGTTGTGTGTGTGTGTGTTGTCAGTGTGTGAGTGTGTGTTGTCGGTGTGTGTGTGTTGTGTGTGTGTGTGTGTGTTGTCGGTGTGTGTGTGTGTGTTTTGTGTGTGTGTGTGTGTTGTCTGTGTGTGTGTGTGTGTGTGTGTTGTCGGTGTGTGTGTGAGTTGTCAGTGTGTGTGTGTGTGTGTGTGTGTGTGTGTGTGTGTGTGTGTGTGTGTGTGTGTTGTCGCTGTGTGTGTGTGTGTGTGTGTGTTGTCGGTGTGTGTGTGTGTGTGTTGTCCGAGTGTGTGTTTGTGTGTGTGTGTTGTCGGTGTGTGTGTGTGTGTTGTCAGTGTGTGTGTGTGTGTGTGTTGTCGGTGTGTGTGTGTGTGTGTGTTGTCGGTGTGTGTGTGTGTGTGTTGTCGGTGTGTTTGTGTGTGTGTGTTGTCGGTGTGTGTGTGTGTGTGTGTTGCTGGTGTGTGTGTGTGTGTGTGTTGTCGCTGTGTGTGTGTGTGTGTGTGTGTTGTCGGTGTGTGTGTGTGTGTTGTCCGAGTGTGTGTGTGTGTGTGTGTGTTGTCGGTGTGTGTGTGTGTTGTCAGTGTGTGTGTGTGTGTGTGTTGTCGGTGTGTGTGTGTGTGTGTGTTGTCGGTGTGTGTGTGTGTGTTGTCGGTGTGTGTGTGTGTGTGTGTGTGTTGTCGGTGTGTGTGTGTGTGTGTGTGTTGTCCGAGTGTGTGTGTGTGTGTGTGTGTTGTCGGTGTGTGTGTGTGTTGTCAGTGTGTGTGTGTGTGTTGTCGGTGTGTGTGTGTGTGTTGTCGGTGTGTGTGTGTGTTTTGTCGGTGTGTTTGTGTGTGTGTGTTGTCGGTGTGTGTGTGTGTGTGTGTTGCTGGTGTGTGTGTGTGTGTGTGTTGTCGCTGTGTGTGTGTGTGTGTGTGTGTGTGTGTTGTCGGTGTGTGTGTGTGTGTTGTCCGAGTGTGTGTGTGTGTGTTGTCGGTGTGTGTGTGTGTTGTCAGTGTGTGTGTGTGTGTGTGTTGTCGGTGTGTGTGTGTGTGTGTGTTGTCGGTGTGTGTGTGTGTGTTGTCGGTGTGTTTGTGTGTGTGTGTTGTCGGTGTGTGTGTGTGTGTGTGTTGCTGGTGATTGTTTGTGTGTGTGTTGTCGGTGTGTGTGTGTGTGTGTGTTGTCGGTGTGTGTGTGTGTGTGTGTGTGTGTGTGTGTGTGTTGTCGGTGTGTGTGTGTGTGTGTTGTCGGTGTGTGTGTGTGTGTTGTCGGTGTGTGTGTGTGTGTTGTCGGTGTGTTTGTGTGTGTGTGTTGTCGTTGTGTGTGTGTGTGTGTGTTGTCGGTGTGTGTGTGTGTGTTGTGTGTGTGTGTGTTGTCAGTGTGTGTTGTCGGTGTGTGTGTGTGTGTGTTGTCGGTGTGTGTGTGTGTGTTGTCAGTGTGTGTGTGTGTGTGTGTGTGTTGTCGGTGTGTGTGTGTGTGTGTGTTGTCGGTGTGTGTGTGTGTGTGTGTTGCCGGTGTGTGTGTGTGTGTTGTCGGTGTGTGTGTGTGTGTGTTGTCGGTGTGTGTGTGTGTTGTGTGTGTGTGTGTTGTCGGTGTGTGTGTGTGTGTGTGTGTGTTGTCAGTGTGTGTGTGTGTGTGTGTGTGTGTGTGTGTGTGTGTGTGTGTGTTTGTGTTGTCGGTGTGTGTGTGTGTGTGTGTGTGTGTGTGTGTGTGTGTTGTCTGTGTGTGTGTGTGTGTGTGTGTTGTCCGAGTGTGTGTGTGTGTGTGTGTGTGTTGTTGGTGTGTGTGTGTGTTGTCAGTGTGTGTGTGTGTGTGTGTTGTCGGTGTGTGTGTGTGTGTGTGTTGTCGGTGTGTGTGTGTGTGTTGTTGGTGTGTTTGTGTGTGTGTGTTGTCGGTGTGTGTGTGTGTGTTGCTGGTGTTTGTTTGTGTGTGTGTTGTCGGTGTGTGTGTGTGTGTGTTGTCGGTGTGTGTGTGTGTGTTGTCGGTGTGTGTGTGTGTGTTGTCGGTGTGTTTGTGTGTGTGTGTTGTCGTTGTGTGTGTGTGTGTGTTGTAGGTGTGTGTGTGTGTGTTGTCGGTGTGTGTGTGTGTGTGTGTGTGTGTGTGTGTGTGTGTGTGTGTGTTGTCGGTGTGTGTGTGTGTGTGTGTTGTCGGTGTGTGTGTGTCTGTTGTCGGTGTGTGTGTGTGTGTGTGTTGTCGGTGTGTGTGTGTGTGTGTGTTGTCCGAGTGTGTGTGTGTGTGTGTGTGTTGTCGGTGTGTGTGTGTGTTGTCAGTGTGTGTGTGTGTGTGTGTGTGTTGTCGGTGTGTGTGTGTGTGTTGTCGGTGTGTGTGTGTGTGTGTGTTGCCGGTGTGTGTGTGTGTGTTGTCGGTGTGCGTGTGTGTGTTGTCGGTGTGTGTGTGTGTGTATGTTGCCGGTGTGTGTGTGTGTGTGTTGTCGGTGTGTGTGTGTGTGTTGTCGGTGTGTGTGTGTGTGTGTTGTCGGTGTGTGTGTGTGTGTGTTGTCGGTGTGTGTGTGTGTGTTGTCGGTGTGTGTGTGTGTAGTCGGTGTGTGTGTGTGTGTGTGTGTTGTCAGTGTGTGTGTGTGTGTTGTCGGTGTGTGTGTGTGTGTGTGTTGTCGGTGTGTGTGTGTGTTGTCGGTGTGTGTGTGTTGTGTGTGTGTGTTGTCGGTGTGTGTGTGTGTGTGTTGTGTGTGTGTGTGTTGTCGGTGTGTGTGTGTGTGTGTGTTGTCGGTGTGTGTGTGTGTGTGTTGTCGGTGTGTGTGTGTGTGTGTGGTCGTTGTGTGTGTGTGTGTTGTCAGTGTGTGAGTGTGTGTTGTCGGTGTGTGTGTGTTGTGTGTGTGTGTGTGTGTTGTCGGTGTGTGTGTGTGTTTTGTGTGTGTGTGTGTGTTGTCTGTGTGTGTGTGTGTGTGTGTGTTGTCGGTGTGTGTGTGAGTTGTCAGTGTGTGTGTGTGTGTGTGTGTGTGTGTGTGTGTGTGTGTGTGTGTGTGTGTGTTGTCGCTGTGTGTGTGTGTGTGTGTGTGTTGTCGGTGTGTGTGTGTGTGTGTTGTCCGAGTGTGTGTTTGTGTGTGTGTGTTGTCGGTGTGTGTGTGTGTTGTCAGTGTGTGTGTGTGTGTGTGTTGTCGGTGTGTGTGTGTGTGTGTGTTGTCGGTGTGTGTGTGTGTGTGTTGTCGGTGTGTTTGTGTGTGTGTGTTGTCGGTGTGTGTGTGTGTGTGTGTTGCTGGTGTGTGTGTGTGTGTGTGTTGTCGCTGTGTGTGTGTGTGTGTGTGTGTTGTCGGTGTGTGTGTGTGTGTTGTCCGAGTGTGTGTGTGTGTGTGTGTGTTGTCGGTGTGTGTGTGTGTTGTCAGTGTGTGTGTGTGTGTGTGTTGTCGGTGTGTGTGTGTGTGTGTGTTGTCGGTGTGTGTGTGTGTGTTGTCGGTGTGTGTGTGTGTGTGTGTGTGTGTTGTCGGTGTGTGTGTGTGTGTGTGTGTTGTCCGAGTGTGTGTGTGTGTGTGTGTGTTGTCGGTGTGTGTGTGTGTTGTCAGTGTGTGTGTGTGTGTTGTCGGTGTGTGTGTGTGTGTTGTCGGTGTGTGTGTGTGTTTTGTCGGTGTGTTTGTGTGTGTGTGTTGTCGGTGTGTGTGTGTGTGTGTGTTGCTGGTGTGTGTGTGTGTGTGTGTTGTCGCTGTGTGTGTGTGTGTGTGTGTGTGTGTTGTCGGTGTGTGTGTGTGTGTTGTCCGAGTGTGTGTGTGTGTGTTGTCGGTGTGTGTGTGTGTTGTCAGTGTGTGTGTGTGTGTGTGTTGTCGGTGTGTGTGTGTGTGTGTGTTGTCGGTGTGTGTGTGTGTGTTGTCGGTGTGTTTGTGTGTGTGTGTTGTCGGTGTGTGTGTGTGTGTGTGTTGCTGGTGTTTGTTTGTGTGTGTGTTGTCGGTGTGTGTGTGTGTGTGTGTTGTCGGTGTGTGTGTGTGTGTGTGTGTGTGTGTGTGTGTGTTGTCGGTGTGTGTGTGTGTGTGTTGTCGGTGTGTGTGTGTGTGTTGTCGGTGTGTGTGTGTGTGTTGTCGGTGTGTTTGTGTGTGTGTGTTGTCGTTGTGTGTGTGTGTGTGTGTTGTCGGTGTGTGTGTGTGTGTTGTGTGTGTGTGTGTTGTCAGTGTGTGTTGTCGGTGTGTGTGTGTGTGTGTTGTCGGTGTGTGTGTGTGTGTTGTCAGTGTGTGTGTGTGTGTGTGTGTGTTGTCGGTGTGTGTGTGTGTGTGTGTTGTCGGTGTGTGTGTGTGTGTGTGTTGCCGGTGTGTGTGTGTGTGTTGTCGGTGTGTGTGTGTGTGTGTGTTGTCGGTGTGTGTGTGTGTTGTGTGTGTGTGTGTTGTCGGTGTGTGTGTGTGTGTGTGTGTGTTGTCAGTGTGTGTGTGTGTGTGTGTGTGTGTGTGTGTGTGTGTGTGTGTGTTTGTGTTGTCGGTGTGTGTGTGTGTGTGTGTGTGTGTGTGTGTGTTGTCTGTGTGTGTGTGTGTGTGTGTGTTGTCCGAGTGTGTGTGTGTGTGTGTGTGTGTTGTTGGTGTGTGTGTGTGTTGTCAGTGTGTGTGTGTGTGTGTGTTGTCGGTGTGTGTGTGTGTGTGTGTTGTCGGTGTGTGTGTGTGTGTTGTTGGTGTGTTTGTGTGTGTGTGTTGTCGGTGTGTGTGTGTGTGTTGCTGGTGTTTGTTTGTGTGTGTGTTGTCGGTGTGTGTGTGTGTGTGTTGTCGGTGTGTGTGTGTGTGTTGTCGGTGTGTGTGTGTGTGTTGTCGGTGTGTTTGTGTGTGTGTGTTGTCGTTGTGTGTGTGTGTGTGTTGTAGGTGTGTGTGTGTGTGTGTTGTCGGTGTGTGTGTGTGTGTGTGTGTGTGTGTGTGTGTGTGTGTGTGTGTGTGTCGGTGTGTGTGTGTGTGTGTGTTGTCGGTGTGTGTGTGTCTGTTGTCGGTGTGTGTGTGTGTGTGTGTTGTCGGTGTGTGTGTGTGTGTGTGTGTGTTGTCCGAGTGTGTGTGTGTGTGTGTGTGTTGTCGGTGTGTGTGTGTGTTGTCAGTGTGTGTGTGTGTGTGTGTTGTCGGTGTGTGTGTGTGTGTGTGTTGTCGGTGTGTGTGTGTGTGTTGTCGGTGTGTTTGTGTGTGTGTGTTGTCGGTGTGTGTGTGTGTGTGTGTTGCTGGTGTGTGTGTGTGTGTGTGTTGTCGCTGTGTGTGTGTGTGTGTGTGTGTGTTGTCGGTGTGTGTGTGTGTGTTGTCCGAGTGTGTGTGTGTGTGTGTTGTCGGTGTGTGTGTGTGTTGTCAGTGTGTGTGTGTGTGTGTGTTGTCGGTGTGTGTGTGTGTGTGTGTTGTCGGTGTGTGTGTGTGTGTTGTCGGTGTGTTTGTGTGTGTGTGTTGTCGGTGTGTGTGTGTGTGTGTGTTGCTGGTGTTTGTTTGTGTGTGTGTTGTCGGTGTGTGTGTGTGTGTGTTGTCGGTGTGTGTGTGTGTATGTGTGTGTGTGTGTGTTGTAGGTGTGTGTGTGTGTGTGTTGTCGGTGTGTGTGTGTGTGTTGTCGGTGTGTGTGTGTGTGTTGTCGGTGTGTTTGTGTGTGTGTGTTGTCGTTGTGTGTGTGTGTGTGTGTTGTCGGTGTGTGTGTGTGTGTTGTGTGTGTGTGTGTTGTCAGTGTGTGTGTGTGTTGTCGGTGTGTGTGTGTGTGTGTTGTCGGTGTGTGTGTGTGTGTTGTCAGTGTGTGTGTGTGTGTGTGTGTGTTGTCGGTGTGTGTGTGTGTGTTGTCGGTGTGTGTGTGTGTGTGTGTTGCCGGTGTGTGTGTGTGTGTTGTCGGTGTGCGTGTGTGTGTTGTCGGTGTGTGTGTGTGTGTATGTTGCCGGTGTGTGTGTGTGTGTGTTGTCGGTGTGTGTGTGTGTGTTGTCGGTGTGTGTGTGTGTGTGTTGTCGGTGTGTGTGTGTGTGTGTTGTCGGTGTGTGTGTGTGTGTTGTCGGTGTGTGTGTGTGTAGTCGGTGTGTGTGTGTGTGTGTGTGTTGTCAGTGTGTGTGTGTGTGTTGTCGGTGTGTGTGTGTGTGTGTGTTGTCGGTGTGTGTGTGTGTTGTCGGTGTGTGTGTGTTGTGTGTGTGTGTTGTCGGTGTGTGTGTGTGTGTGTTGTGTGTGTGTGTGTTGTCGGTGTGTGTGTGTGTGTGTGTTGTCGGTGTGTGTGTGTGTGTGTTGTCGGTGTGTGTGTGTGTGTGTGGTCGTTGTGTGTGTGTGTGTTGTCAGTGTGTGAGTGTGTGTTGTCGGTGTGTGTGTGTGTTGTGTGTGTGTGTGTGTGTTGTCGGTGTGTGTGTGTGTGTTTTGTGTGTGTGTGTGTGTTGTCGGTGTGTGTGTGTGTGTGTGCTGTCGGTGTGTGTGTGTGTGTGTGTGTGTTGTCTGTGTGTGTGTGTTGTCGGTGTGTGTGTGTGTGTGTGTGTGTTGTCGGTGTGTGTGTGTGTGTTGTCGGTGTGTGTGTGTGTGTGTTGTCAGTGTGTGTCTGTGTGTTATCGGTGTGTGTGTGTGTGTGTGTGTTGTCGGTGTGTGTGTGTGTGTGTGTTGTCGCTGTGTGTGTGTGTGTGTGTGTGTGTGTTGTCGGTGTGTGTGTGTGTGTTGTCCGAGTGTGTGTGTGTGTGTTGTCGGTGTGTGTGTGTGTTGTCAGTGTGTGTGTGTGTGTGTGTTGTCGGTGTGTGTGTGTGTGTGTGTTGTCGGTGTGTGTGTGTGTGTTGTCGGTGTGTTTGTGTGTGTGTGTTGTCGGTGTGTGTGTGTGTGTGTGTTGCTGGTGATTGTTTGTGTGTGTGTTGTCGGTGTGTGTGTGTGTGTGTGTTGTCGGTGTGTGTGTGTGTGTGTGTGTGTGTGTGTGTGTGTTGTCGGTGTGTGTGTGTGTGTGTTGTCGGTGTGTGTGTGTGTGTTGTCGGTGTGTGTGTGTGTGTTGTCGGTGTGTTTGTGTGTGTGTGTTGTCGTTGTGTGTGTGTGTGTGTGTTGTCGGTGTGTGTGTGTGTGTTGTGTGTGTGTGTGTTGTCAGTGTGTGTTGTCGGTGTGTGTGTGTGTGTGTTGTCGGTGTGTGTGTGTGTGTTGTCAGTGTGTGTGTGTGTGTGTGTGTGTTGTCGGTGTGTGTGTGTGTGTGTGTTGTCGGTGTGTGTGTGTGTGTGTGTTGCCGGTGTGTGTGTGTGTGTTGTCGGTGTGTGTGTGTGTGTGTTGTCGGTGTGTGTGTGTGTTGTGTGTGTGTGTGTTGTCGGTGTGTGTGTGTGTGTGTGTGTGTTGTCAGTGTGTGTGTGTGTGTGTGTGTGTGTGTGTGTGTGTGTGTGTGTGTTTGTGTTGTCGGTGTGTGTGTGTGTGTGTGTGTGTGTGTGTGTGTGTGTTGTCTGTGTGTGTGTGTGTGTGTGTGTTGTCCGAGTGTGTGTGTGTGTGTGTGTGTGTTGTTGGTGTGTGTGTGTGTTGTCAGTGTGTGTGTGTGTGTGTGTTGTCGGTGTGTGTGTGTGTGTGTGTTGTCGGTGTGTGTGTGTGTGTTGTTGGTGTGTTTGTGTGTGTGTGTTGTCGGTGTGTGTGTGTGTGTTGCTGGTGTTTGTTTGTGTGTGTGTTGTCGGTGTGTGTGTGTGTGTGTTGTCGGTGTGTGTGTGTGTGTTGTCGGTGTGTGTGTGTGTGTTGTCGGTGTGTTTGTGTGTGTGTGTTGTCGTTGTGTGTGTGTGTGTGTTGTAGGTGTGTGTGTGTGTGTTGTCGGTGTGTGTGTGTGTGTGTGTGTGTGTGTGTGTGTGTGTGTGTTGTCGGTGTGTGTGTGTGTGTGTGTTGTCGGTGTGTGTGTGTCTGTTGTCGGTGTGTGTGTGTGTGTGTGTTGTCGGTGTGTGTGTGTGTGTGTGTTGTCCGAGTGTGTGTGTGTGTGTGTGTGTTGTCGGTGTGTGTGTGTGTTGTCAGTGTGTGTGTGTGTGTGTGTGTGTTGTCGGTGTGTGTGTGTGTGTTGTCGGTGTGTGTGTGTGTGTGTGTTGCCGGTGTGTGTGTGTGTGTTGTCGGTGTGCGTGTGTGTGTTGTCGGTGTGTGTGTGTGTGTATGTTGCCGGTGTGTGTGTGTGTGTGTTGTCGGTGTGTGTGTGTGTGTTGTCGGTGTGTGTGTGTGTGTGTTGTCGGTGTGTGTGTGTGTGTGTTGTCGGTGTGTGTGTGTGTGTTGTCGGTGTGTGTGTGTGTAGTCGGTGTGTGTGTGTGTGTGTGTGTTGTCAGTGTGTGTGTGTGTGTTGTCGGTGTGTGTGTGTGTGTGTGTTGTCGGTGTGTGTGTGTGTTGTCGGTGTGTGTGTGTTGTGTGTGTGTGTTGTCGGTGTGTGTGTGTGTGTGTTGTGTGTGTGTGTGTTGTCGGTGTGTGTGTGTGTGTGTGTTGTCGGTGTGTGTGTGTGTGTGTTGTCGGTGTGTGTGTGTGTGTGTGGTCGTTGTGTGTGTGTGTGTTGTCAGTGTGTGAGTGTGTGTTGTCGGTGTGTGTGTGTTGTGTGTGTGTGTGTGTGTTGTCGGTGTGTGTGTGTGTTTTGTGTGTGTGTGTGTGTTGTCTGTGTGTGTGTGTGTGTGTGTGTTGTCGGTGTGTGTGTGAGTTGTCAGTGTGTGTGTGTGTGTGTGTGTGTGTGTGTGTGTGTGTGTGTGTGTGTGTGTGTTGTCGCTGTGTGTGTGTGTGTGTGTGTGTTGTCGGTGTGTGTGTGTGTGTGTTGTCCGAGTGTGTGTTTGTGTGTGTGTGTTGTCGGTGTGTGTGTGTGTTGTCAGTGTGTGTGTGTGTGTGTGTTGTCGGTGTGTGTGTGTGTGTGTGTTGTCGGTGTGTGTGTGTGTGTGTTGTCGGTGTGTTTGTGTGTGTGTGTTGTCGGTGTGTGTGTGTGTGTGTGTTGCTGGTGTGTGTGTGTGTGTGTGTTGTCGCTGTGTGTGTGTGTGTGTGTGTGTTGTCGGTGTGTGTGTGTGTGTTGTCCGAGTGTGTGTGTGTGTGTGTGTGTTGTCGGTGTGTGTGTGTGTTGTCAGTGTGTGTGTGTGTGTGTGTTGTCGGTGTGTGTGTGTGTGTGTGTTGTCGGTGTGTGTGTGTGTGTTGTCGGTGTGTGTGTGTGTGTGTGTGTGTGTTGTCGGTGTGTGTGTGTGTGTGTGTGTTGTCCGAGTGTGTGTGTGTGTGTGTGTGTTGTCGGTGTGTGTGTGTGTTGTCAGTGTGTGTGTGTGTGTTGTCGGTGTGTGTGTGTGTGTTGTCGGTGTGTGTGTGTGTTTTGTCGGTGTGTTTGTGTGTGTGTGTTGTCGGTGTGTGTGTGTGTGTGTGTTGCTGGTGTGTGTGTGTGTGTGTGTTGTCGCTGTGTGTGTGTGTGTGTGTGTGTGTGTTGTCGGTGTGTGTGTGTGTGTTGTCCGAGTGTGTGTGTGTGTGTTGTCGGTGTGTGTGTGTGTTGTCAGTGTGTGTGTGTGTGTGTGTTGTCGGTGTGTGTGTGTGTGTGTGTTGTCGGTGTGTGTGTGTGTGTTGTCGGTGTGTTTGTGTGTGTGTGTTGTCGGTGTGTGTGTGTGTGTGTGTTGCTGGTGTTTGTTTGTGTGTGTGTTGTCGGTGTGTGTGTGTGTGTGTGTTGTCGGTGTGTGTGTGTGTGTGTGTGTGTGTGTGTGTGTGTTGTCGGTGTGTGTGTGTGTGTGTTGTCGGTGTGTGTGTGTGTGTTGTCGGTGTGTGTGTGTGTGTTGTCGGTGTGTTTGTGTGTGTGTGTTGTCGTTGTGTGTGTGTGTGTGTGTTGTCGGTGTGTGTGTGTGTGTTGTGTGTGTGTGTGTTGTCAGTGTGTGTTGTCGGTGTGTGTGTGTGTGTGTTGTCGGTGTGTGTGTGTGTGTTGTCAGTGTGTGTGTGTGTGTGTGTGTGTTGTCGGTGTGTGTGTGTGTGTGTGTTGTCGGTGTGTGTGTGTGTGTGTGTTGCCGGTGTGTGTGTGTGTGTTGTCGGTGTGTGTGTGTGTGTGTGTTGTCGGTGTGTGTGTGTGTTGTGTGTGTGTGTGTTGTCGGTGTGTGTGTGTGTGTGTGTGTGTTGTCAGTGTGTGTGTGTGTGTGTGTGTGTGTGTGTGTGTGTGTGTGTGTGTTTGTGTTGTCGGTGTGTGGTGTGTGTGTGTGTGTGTGTGTGTTGTCTGTGTGTGTGTGTGTGTGTGTGTTGTCCGAGTGTGTGTGTGTGTGTGTGTGTGTTGTTGGTGTGTGTGTGTGTTGTCAGTGTGTGTGTGTGTGTGTGTTGTCGGTGTGTGTGTGTGTGTGTGTTGTCGGTGTGTGTGTGTGTGTTGTTGGTGTGTTTGTGTGTGTGTGTTGTCGGTGTGTGTGTGTGTGTTGCTGGTGTTTGTTTGTGTGTGTGTTGTCGGTGTGTGTGTGTGTGTGTTGTCGGTGTGTGTGTGTGTGTTGTCGGTGTGTGTGTGTGTGTTGTCGGTGTGTTTGTGTGTGTGTGTTGTCGTTGTGTGTGTGTGTGTGTTGTAGGTGTGTGTGTGTGTGTGTTGTCGGTGTGTGTGTGTGTGTGTGTGTGTGTGTGTGTGTGTGTGTGTGTGTGTGTGTTGTCGGTGTGTGTGTGTGTGTGTGTTGTCGGTGTGTGTGTGTCTGTTGTCGGTGTGTGTGTGTGTGTGTGTTGTCGGTGTGTGTGTGTGTGTGTGTGTGTTGTCCGAGTGTGTGTGTGTGTGTGTGTGTTGTCGGTGTGTGTGTGTGTTGTCAGTGTGTGTGTGTGTGTGTGTTGTCGGTGTGTGTGTGTGTGTGTGTTGTCGGTGTGTGTGTGTGTGTTGTCGGTGTGTTTGTGTGTGTGTGTTGTCGGTGTGTGTGTGTGTGTGTGTTGCTGGTGTGTGTGTGTGTGTGTGTTGTCGCTGTGTGTGTGTGTGTGTGTGTGTGTTGTCGGTGTGTGTGTGTGTGTTGTCCGAGTGTGTGTGTGTGTGTGTTGTCGGTGTGTGTGTGTGTTGTCAGTGTGTGTGTGTGTGTGTGTTGTCGGTGTGTGTGTGTGTGTGTGTTGTCGGTGTGTGTGTGTGTGTTGTCGGTGTGTTTGTGTGTGTGTGTTGTCGGTGTGTGTGTGTGTGTGTGTTGCTGGTGTTTGTTTGTGTGTGTGTTGTCGGTGTGTGTGTGTGTGTGTTGTCGGTGTGTGTGTGTGTATGTGTGTGTGTGTGTGTTGTAGGTGTGTGTGTGTGTGTGTTGTCGGTGTGTGTGTGTGTGTTGTCGGTGTGTGTGTGTGTGTTGTCGGTGTGTTTGTGTGTGTGTGTTGTCGTTGTGTGTGTGTGTGTGTGTTGTCGGTGTGTGTGTGTGTGTTGTGTGTGTGTGTGTTGTCAGTGTGTGTGTGTGTTGTCGGTGTGTGTGTGTGTGTGTTGTCGGTGTGTGTGTGTGTGTTGTCAGTGTGTGTGTGTGTGTGTGTGTGTTGTCGGTGTGTGTGTGTGTGTTGTCGGTGTGTGTGTGTGTGTGTGTTGCCGGTGTGTGTGTGTGTGTTGTCGGTGTGCGTGTGTGTGTTGTCGGTGTGTGTGTGTGTGTATGTTGCCGGTGTGTGTGTGTGTGTGTTGTCGGTGTGTGTGTGTGTGTTGTCGGTGTGTGTGTGTGTGTGTTGTCGGTGTGTGTGTGTGTGTGTTGTCGGTGTGTGTGTGTGTGTTGTCGGTGTGTGTGTGTGTAGTCGGTGTGTGTGTGTGTGTGTGTGTTGTCAGTGTGTGTGTGTGTGTTGTCGGTGTGTGTGTGTGTGTGTGTTGTCGGTGTGTGTGTGTGTTGTCGGTGTGTGTGTGTTGTGTGTGTGTGTTGTCGGTGTGTGTGTGTGTGTGTTGTGTGTGTGTGTGTTGTCGGTGTGTGTGTGTGTGTGTGTTGTCGGTGTGTGTGTGTGTGTGTTGTCGGTGTGTGTGTGTGTGTGTGGTCGTTGTGTGTGTGTGTGTTGTCAGTGTGTGAGTGTGTGTTGTCGGTGTGTGTGTGTGTTGTGTGTGTGTGTGTGTGTTGTCGGTGTGTGTGTGTGTGTTTTGTGTGTGTGTGTGTGTTGTCGGTGTGTGTGTGTGTGTGTGCTGTCGGTGTGTGTGTGTGTGTGTGTGTGTTGTCTGTGTGTGTGTGTTGTCGGTGTGTGTGTGTGTGTGTGTGTGTTGTCGGTGTGTGTGTGTGTGTTGTCGGTGTGTGTGTGTGTGTGTTGTCAGTGTGTGTCTGTGTGTTATCGGTGTGTGTGTGTGTGTGTGTGTTGTCGGTGTGTGTGTGTGTCTGTGTTGTCGGTGTGTGTGTGTGTGTGTTGTCGGTGTGTGTGTGTGTGTTGTCTGTGTGTGTGTGTTTTGTCAGTGTGTGTGTGTGTGTTGTCGGTGTGTGTGTGTGTGTGTGTGTGTGTGTGTTGTCAGTGTGTGTATGTGTGTGTTGTCGGTGTGTGTGTGTGTGTGTGTTGTCGGTGTGTGTGTGTGTGTGTTGTCGGTGTGTGTGTGTGTGTTGTCGGTGTGTGTGTTTGTTTGTTGTCGGTGTGTGTGTGTGTGTGTGTGTTGTCGGGGTGTGTGTGTGTGTTGTCGGTGTGTGTGTGTTTGTTGTCGGTGTGTGTGTGTGTGTGTGTTGTCGGTGTGTGTGTGTGTGTGTGTCGTCAGTGTGTGTGTGTGTGTGTTGTCGGTGTGTGTGTGTTTATGTGTTGTCGGTGTGTGTGTGTGTGTGTTGTCGGTGTGTGTGTGTTGTCGGTGTGTGTGTGTGTGTTGTCGGTGTGTGTGTGTGTGTGTTGTCGGTGTGTGTGTGTGTGTGTTGTCGGTGTGTGTGTGTGTGTGTTGTCGGTTTGTGTGTGTTGTCGGTGTGTGTGTGTGTGTGTGTTGTCGGTGTGTGTGTGTGTTGTCAGTGTGTGTGTGTGTGTGTGTGTGTGTGTGTGTGTGTGTTGTCGGTGTGTGTGTGTGTGTGTGTGTGTGTTGTCGGTGTGTGTGTGTGTGTGTGTGTGTGTTGTCCGAGTGTGTGTGTGTGTGTGTGTGTTGTCGGTGTGTGTGTGTTGTCGGTGTGGGTGTGTGTGTGTGTTGTCGGTGTGTGTGTGTGTGTGTTGTCGGTGTGTGTGTGTGTGTTGTCGGTGTGTGTGTGTGTGTTGTCGGTGTGTTTGTGTGTGTGTGTTGTCGTTGTGTGTGTGTGTGTGTGTTGTCGGTGTGTGTGTGTGTGTTGTGTGTGTGTGTGTTGTCAGTGTGTGTTGTCGGTGTGTGTGTGTGTGTGTTGTCGGTGTGTGTGTGTGTGTTGTCTGTCTGTGTGTGTGTGTGTGTGTGTTGTCGGTGTGTGTGTGTGTTGTCGGTGTGTGTCGGTGTGTGTTGTGTGTGTGTGTGTGTCGGTGTGTGTGTGTGTGTGTTGTCAGTGTGTGTGTGTGTGTGTGTGTGTCGTGTGTGTGTGTGTGTGTGTGTGTGTGTGTGTTGTCGGTGTGTGTGTGTGTGTGTGTGTGTTGTCGGTGTGTGTGTGTGTGTTGTCGAGTGTGTGTGTGTGTGTGTGTTGTCGGTGTGTGTGTGTGTTGTCAGTGTGTGTGTGTGTGTGTGTGTCGGTGTGTGTGTGTGTGTGTGTGTGTGTGTGTGTGTGTGTGTTGTCGGTGTGTTTGTGTGTGTGTGTTGTCGGTGTGTGTGTGTGTTGTCAGTGTGTGTGGTGTGTGTGTGTGTGTTGTCGGTGTGTGTGTGTGTGTGTGTTGTCGGTGTGTGTGTGTGTGTTGTTGCCGTGTGTTTGTGTGTGTGTGTTGTCGGTGTGTGTGTGTGTGTGTTGTCGGTGTGTGTGTGTGTGTTGTGTGTGTGTGTGTTGTCGGTGTGTGTGTGTGTGTGTGTGTGCTGTCAGTGTGTGTGTGTGTGTGTGTCGTGTGTGTGTGTGTGTGTGTGTCGTGTGTGTTTGTGTTGTCGGTGTGTGTGTCGTGTGTGTGTGTGTGTGTGTTGTCTGTGTGTGTGTGTGTGTGTGTGTTGTCCGAGTGTGTGTGTGTGTGTGTTGTCGGTGTGTGTGTGTGTTGTCAGTGTGTGTGTCGTGTGTGTGTTGTCGGTGTGTGTGTGTGTCGTGTGTTGTCGGTGTGTGTGTGTGTCGGTGTCGGTGTGTGTGTGTGTGTGTGTTGTCGGTGTGTGTGTGTGTGTTGTCCGAGTGTGTGTGTGTGTGTGTGTGTTGTCGGTGTGTGTGTGTGTTGTCAGTGTGTCGTGTGTGTGTGTGTTGTCGGTGTGTGTGTGTGTGTGTTGTCGGTGTGTTTGTGTGTGTGTGTTGTCGGTGTGTGTGTGTGTGTTGTGTGTGTCGTGTGTTGTCAGTCTGTGTGTGTGTGTTGTCGGTGTGTGTGTGTGTGTGTTGTCGGTGTGTGTGTGTGTGTCTGTTGTCAGTGTGTGTGTGTGTGTGTGTGTGTGTGTGTTGTCGGTGTGTGTGTGTGTGTGTGTTGCCGGAGTGTGTGTGTGTGTGTGTGTGTTGCCGGTGTGTGTGTGTGTTGTCAGTCGTGTGTGCGTGTGTGTGTTGTCGGTGTGTGTGTGTGTGTGTGTTGCCGGTGTGTGTGTGTGTGTGTTGTCGGTGTGTTTGTGTGTGTGTGTTGTCGGTGTGTGTGTGTGTGTGTGTGTTGCTGGTGTGTGTGTGTGTGTGTGTTGTCGCTGTGTGTGTGTGTGTGTGTGTGTGTTGTCGGTGTGTGTGTGTGTGTTGTCCGAGTGTGTGTGTGTGTGTGTTGTCGGTGTGTGTGTGTGTTGTCAGTGTGTGTGTGTGTGTGTGTGTTGTCGGTGTGTGTGTGTGTGTGTGTGTGTCGGTGTGTGTGTGTGTGTGTTGTCGGTGTGTTTGTGTGTGTGTGTTGTCGGTGTGTGTGTGTGTGTGTGTTGCTGGTGTTTGTTTGTGTGTGTGTTGTCGGGGTGTGTGTGTGTGTGTGTTGTCGGTGTGTGTGTGTGTGTGTGTGTGTGTGTGTGTTGTAGGTGTGTGTGTGTGTGTGTGTTGTCGGTGTGTGTGTGTGTGTTGTGGGTGTGTGTGTGTGTGTTGTCGGTGTGTTTGTGTGTGTGTGTTGTCGGTGTGCGTGTGTGTGTGTTGTCGGTGTGTGTGTGTGTGTATGTTGCCGGTGTGTGTGTGTGTGTGTTGTCGGTGTGTGTGTGTGTGTGTGTCGGTGTGTGTGTGTGTGTGTTGTCGGTGTGTGTGTGTGTGTGTTGTCGGTGTGTGTGTGTGTGTTGTCGGTGTGTGTGTGTGTAGTCGGTGTGTGTGTGTGTGTGTGTGTTGTCAGTGTGTGTGTGTGTGTTGTCGGTGTGTGTGTGTGTGTGTTGTCGGTGTGTGTGTGTGTTGTCGGTGTGTGTGTGTTGTGTGTGTGTGTTGTCGGTGTGTGTGTGTGTGTGTGTTGTGTGTGTGTGTGTTGTCGGTGTGTGTGTGTGTGTGTGTTGTCGGTGTGTGTGTGTGTGTGTTGTCGGTGTGTGTGTGTGTGTGTGGTCGTTGTGTGTGTGTGTGTTGTCAGTGTGTGAGTGTGTGTTGTCGGTGTGTGTGTGTTGTGTGTGTGTGTGTGTGTTGTCGGTGTGTGTGTGTGTGTTTTGTGTGTGTGTGTGTGTTGTCGGTGTGTGTGTGTGTGTGTGCTGTCGGTGTGTGTGTGTGTGTGTGTGTGTTGTCTGTGTGTGTGTGTTGTCGGTGTGTGTGTGTGTGTGTGTGTGTTGTCGGTGTGTGTGTGTGTGTTGTCGGTGTGTGTGTGTGTGTGTTGTCAGTGTGTGTCTGTGTGTTATCGGTGTGTGTGTGTGTGTGTGTGTGTGTGTCGGTCGGTGTGTGTGTGTCTGTGTTGTCGGTGTGTGTGTGTGTGTGTTGTCGGTGTGTGTGTGTGTGTTGTCTGTGTGTGTGTGTTTTGTCAGTGTGTGTGTGTGTGTTGTCGGTGTGTGTGTGTGTGTGTGTGTGTGTGTGTGTGTGTTGTCAGTGTGTGTATGTGTGTGTTGTCGGTGTGTGTGTGTGTGTGTGTTGTCGGTGTGTGTGTGTGTGTGTTGTCGGTGTGTGTGTGTGTGTTGTCGGTGTGTGTGTGTGTTTGTTTGTTGTCGGTGTGTGTGTGTGTGTGTGTTGTCGGTGTGTGTGTGTGTGTTGTCGGTATGTGTGTGTGTGTTGTCGGGTGTGTGTGTGTGTGTGTGTTGTCGGTGTGTGTGTGTGTGTTGTCAGTGTGTGTGTGTGTGTGTTGTCGGTGTGTGTGTGTTTATGTGTTGTCGGTGTGTGTGTGTGTGTGTTGTCGGTGTGTGTGTGTGTGTGTGTGTTGTCGGTGTGTGTGTGTTTTGTCGGTGTGTGTGTGTGTGTGTGTGTTGTCGGTGTGTGTGTGTGTGTGTTGTCGGTGTGTGTGTGTGTGTGTTGTCGGTGTGTGTGTGTTGTCGGTGTGTGTGTGTGTGTGTGTGTTGTCGGTGTGTGTGTGTGTGTTGTCAGTGTGTGTGTGTGTGTGTGTGTGTGTGTGTGTGTGTGTTGTCGGTGTGTGTGTGTGTGTGTGTGTGTGTTGTCGGTGTGTGTGTGTGTGTGTGTGTGTGTGTTGTCCGAGTGTGTGTGTGTGTGTGTGTGTTGTCGGTGTGTGTGTGTTGTCGGTGTGGGTGTGTGTGTGTGTTGTCGGTGTGTGTGTGTGTGTGTGTGTTGTCGGTGTGTGTGTGTGTGTTGTCAGTGTGTTTGTGTGTGTGTGTTGGCGGTGTGTGTGTGTGTGTTGTCGGTGTGTGTGTGTGTGTGTTGTCGGTGTGTGTGTGTGTGTGTGTTGTCGGTGTGTGTGTGTGTGTTGCTGGTGTTTGTTTGTGTGTGTGTTGTCGGTGTGTGTGTGTGTGTGTTGTCGGTGTGTGTGTGTGTGTGTGTGTGTGTGTTGTCGGTGTGTGTGTGTGTGTGTTGTCGGTGTGTGTGTGTGTGTGTTGTCGGTGTGTGTGTGTTGTCACTGTGTGTGTGTGTGTGTGTGTGTGTGTTGTCGGTGTGTGTGTGTGTGTTGTCGGTGTGTGTGTGTGTGTGTGTTGCCGGTGTGTGTGTGTGTGTTGTCGGTGTGCGTGTGTGTGTTGTCGGTGTGTGTGTGTGTGTTGCCGGTGTGTGTGTGTGTTGTCGGTGTGTGTGTGTGTGTGTGTTGTCGGTGTGTGTGTGTGTGTGTTGTCGGTGTGTGTGTGTTTGTTGTCGGTGTGTGTGTGTGTGTTGTCGGTGTGTGTGTGTGTGTGTTGCCGGTGTGTGTGTGTGTGTGTTGTCGGTGTGTGTGTGTGTGTGTGTGTGTGTTGTCGGTGTGTGTGTGTGTGTTGTCGGTGTGTGTGTGTGTTGTCGGTGTGTGTGTGTGTAGTCTGGGTGTGTGTGTGTGTGTGTGTGTGTGTGTGTGTGTGTTGTCGGTGTGTGTGTGTTGTTGGTGTGTGTGTGTGTGTGTGTGTGTGTTGTCGGTGTGTGTGTGTGTTGTCGGTGTGTGTGTGTTGTGTGTGTGTGTGTTGTCGGTGTGTGTGTGTGTTGTCGGTGTGTGTGTGTGTGTGTTGTCGGTGTGTGTGTGTGTTGTGTGTGTGTGTGTTGTCGGTGTGTGTGTGTTGTCGTGTGTGTGTGTGTGTGTGTGTTGTCGGTGTGTGTGTGTGTGTCGTGTGTGTGTGTGTGTGTTGTCGGTGTGTGTGTGTGTGTGTGTGTGTTGTCGGTGTGTGTGTGTGTTGTCGTGTGTGTGTGTGTGTGTTGTCGGTGTGTGTGTGTGTGTGTGTTGTCGGTGTGTGTGTGTTGTCGTGTGTGTGTGTGTGTGTGTTGTCGGTGTGTGTGTGTTGTCGGTGTGTGTGTGTGTGTTGTCGGTGTGTGTGTGTGTGTGTGTTGTCGGTGTGTGTGTGTGTGTGTGTTGTCAGTGTGTGTGTGTGTGTGTTGTCGGTGTGTGTGTGTTTATGTGTTGTCGGTGTGTGTGTGTGTGTTGTCGGTGTGTGTGTGTGTGTGTTGTCGGTGTGTGTGTGTTTTGTCGGTGTGTGTGTGTGTGTGTGTGTTGTCGGTGTGTGTGTGTGTGTGTTGTCGGTGTGTGTGTGTGTGTGTGTTGTCGGTGTGTGTGTGTTGTCGGTGTGTGTGTGTGTGTGTGTTGTCGGTGTGTGTGTGTGTGTGTTGTCAGTGTGGTGTGTGTGTGTGTGTGTGTGTGTGTGTGTGTGTGTGTGTGTTGTCGGTGTGTGTGTGTGTGTGTGTGTGTGTGTGTGTGTGTGTGTTGTCGGTGTGTGTGTGTGTGTGTGTGTGTTGTCCGAGTGTGTGTGTGTGTGTGTGTGTTGTCGGTGTGTGTGTGTTGTCGGTGTGGGTGTGTGTGTGTGTTGTCGGTGTGTGTGTGTGTGTGTGTGTTGTCGGTGTGTGTGTGTGTGTTGTCAGTGTGTTTGTGTGTGTGTGTTGGCGGTGTGTGTGTGTGTGTTGTCGGTGTGTGTGTGTGTGTGTTGTCGGTGTGTGTGTGTGTGTTGTCGGTGTGTGTGTGTGTGTTGCTGGTGTTTGTTTGTGTGTGTGTTGTCGGTGTGTGTGTGTGTGTGTTGTCGGTGTGTGTGTGTGTGTGTGTGTGTGTGTGTTGTCGGTGTGTGTGTGTGTGTGTTGTCGGTGTGTGTGTGTGTGTGTTGTCGGTGTGTGTGTGTTGTCACTGTGTGTGTGTGTGTGTGTGTGTGTGTGTGTCGGTGTGTGTGTGTGTGTGTGTTGTCGGTGTGTGTGTGTGTGTGTGTTGCCGGTGTGTGTGTGTGTGTTGTCGGTGTGCGTGTGTGTGTTGTCGGTATGTGTGTGTGTGTGTGTGTTGTCGGTGTGTGTGTGTGTGTTGTCGGTGTGTGTGTGTGTTTGTTGTCGGTGTGTGTGTGTGTGTGTGTGTTGTCGGTGTGTGTGTGTGTGTTGTCGGTGTGTGTGTGTGTGTTGTCGGTGTGTGTGTGTGTGTGTGTTGTCGGTGTGTGTGTGTGTGTGTGTTGTCAGTGTGTGTGTGTGTGTGTTGTCGGTGTGTGTGTGTGTGTGTTGTCAGTGTGTGTGTGTGTGTGTTGTCGGTGTGTGTGTGTTTATGTGTTGTCGGTGTGTGTGTGTGTGTGTTGTCGGTGTGTGTGTGTGTGTGTGTGTTGTCGGTGTGTGTGTGTTTTGTCGGTGTGTGTGTGTGTGTGTGTGTTGTCGGTGTGTGTGTGTGTGTGTTGTCGGTGTGTGTGTGTGTGTTGTCGGTGTGTGTGTGTTGTCGGTGTGTGTGTGTGTGTGTGTTGTCGGTGTGTGTGTGTGTGTGTTGTCAGTGTGTGTGTGTGTGTGTGTGTGTGTGTGTGTGTGTGTGTTGTCGGTGTGTGTGTGTGTGTGTGTGTGTGTGTGTTGTCGGTGTGTGTGTGTGTGTGTGTGTGTGTTGTCCGAGTGTGTGTGTGTGTGTGTGTGTTGTCGGTGTGTGTGTGTTGTCGGTGTGGGTGTGTGTGTGTGTTGTCGGTGTGTGTGTGTGTGTGTGTTGTCGGTGTGTGTGTGTGTGTTGTCAGTGTGTTTGTGTGTGTGTGTTGGCGGTGTGTGTGTGTGTGTTGTCGGTGTGTGTGTGTGTGTGTTGTCGGTGTGTGTGTGTGTGTGTGTGTGTTGTCCGAGTGTGTGTGTGTGTGTGTGTGTTGTCGGTGTGTGTGTGTGTGTTGTCAGTGTGTTTGTGTGTGTGTGTTGGCGGTGTGTGTGTGTGTGTTGTCGGTGTGTGTGTGTGTGTGTTGTCGGTGTGTGTGTGTGTGTTGTCGGTGTGTGTGTGTGTGTTGCTGGTGTTTGTTTGTGTGTGTGTTGTCGGTGTGTGTGTGTGTGTGTTGTCGGTGTGTGTGTGTGTGTGTGTGTGTGTGTTGTCGGTGTGTGTGTGTGTGTGTTGTCGGTGTGTGTGTGTGTGTGTTGTCGGTGTGTGTGTGTTGTCACTGTGTGTGTGTGTGTGTGTGTGTGTGTGTTGTCGGTGTGTGTGTGTGTGTGTGTTGTCGGTGTGTGTGTGTGTGTGTGTTGCCGGTGTGTGTGTGTGTGTTGTCGGTGTGCGTGTGTGTGTTGTCGGTATGTGTGTGTGTGTGTGTGTTGTCGGTGTGTGTGTGTGTGTTGTCGGTGTGTGTGTTTGTTTGTTGTCGGTGTGTGTGTGTGTGTGTGTGTTGTCGGTGTGTGTGTGTGTGTTGTCGGTGTGTGTGTGTGTGTTGTCGGTGTGTGTGTGTGTGTGTGTTGTCGGTGTGTGTGTGTGTGTGTGTTGTCAGTGTGTGTGTGTGTGTGTTGTCGGTGTGTGTGTGTGTGTGTTGTCAGTGTGTGTGTGTGTGTGTTGTCGGTGTGTGTGTGTTTATGTGTTGTCGGTGTGTGTGTGTGTGTGTTGTCGGTGTGTGTGTGTGTGTGTGTGTTGTCGGTGTGTGTGTGTTTTGTCGGTGTGTGTGTGTGTGTGTGTGTTGTCGGTGTGTGTGTGTGTGTGTTGTCGGTGTGTGTGTGTGTTGTCGGTGTGTGTGTGTTGTCGGTGTGTGTGTGTGTGTGTGTTGTCGGTGTGTGTGTGTGTGTGTTGTCAGTGTGTGTGTGTGTGTGTGTGTGTGTGTGTGTGTGTGTGTTGTCGGTGTGTGTGTGTGTGTGTGTGTGTGTGTGTTGTCGGTGTGTGTGTGTGTGTGTGTGTGTGTTGTCCGAGTGTGTGTGTGTGTGTGTGTGTTGTCGGTGTGTGTGTGTTGTCGGTGTGGGTGTGTGTGTGTGTTGTCGGTGTGTGTGTGTGTGTGTGTTGTCGGTGTGTGTGTGTGTGTTGTCAGTGTGTTTGTGTGTGTGTGTTGGCGGTGTGTGTGTGTGTGTTGTCGGTGTGTGTGTGTGTGTGTTGTCGGTGTGTGTGTGTGTGTGTGTTGTCGGTGTGTGTGTGTGTGTTGCTGGTGTTTGTTTGTGTGTGTGTTGTCGGTGTGTGTGTGTGTGTGTTGTCGGTGTGTGTGTGTGTGTGTGTGTGTGTGTTGTCGGTGTGTGTGTGTGTGTGTTGTCGGTGTGTGTGTGTGTGTGTTGTCGGTGTGTGTGTGTTGTCACTGTGTGTGTGTGTGTGTGTGTGTGTGTGTGTTGTCGGTGTGTGTGTGTGTGTGTGTTGTCGGTGTGTGTGTGTGTGTGTGTTGCCGGTGTGTGTGTGTGTGTTGTCGGTGTGCGTGTGTGTGTTGTCGGTGTGTGTGTGTTGCCGGTGTGTGTGTGTGTTGTCGGTGTGTGTGTGTGTGTGTTGTCGGTGTGTGTGTGTGTGTGTTGTCGGTGTGTGTGTGTTTGTTGTCGGTGTGTGTGTGTGTGTTGTCGGTGTGTGTGTGTGTGTGTTGCCGGTGTGTGTGTGTGTGTGTTGTCGGTGTGTGTGTGTGTGTGTGTGTGTTGTCGGTGTGTGTGTGTGTGTTGTCGGTGTGTGTGTGTGTTGTCGGTGTGTGTGTGTGTAGTCTGGGTGTGTGTGTGTGTGTGTGTGTGTGTGTGTGTGTTGTCGGTGTGTGTGTGTTGTTGGTGTGTGTGTGTGTGTGTGTGTTGTCGGTGTGTGTGTGTGTGTGTTGTCGGTGTGTGTGTGTGTGTGTTGTCGGTGTGTGTGTGTTGTCGGTGTGTGTGTGTGTGTGTGTTGTCGGTGTGTGTGTGTGTTGTCAGTGTGTGTGTGTGTGTGTGTGTGTGTGTGTGTGTGTGTTGTCGGTGTGTGTGTGTGTGTGTGTGTGTGTTGTCGGTGTGTGTGTGTGTGTGTGTGTGTGTTGTCCGAGTGTGTGTGTGTGTGTGTGTGTTGTCGGTGTGTGTGTGTTGTCGGTGTGGGTGTGTGTGTGTGTTGTCGGTGTGTGTGTGTGTGTGTGTGTTGTCGGTGTGTGTGTGTGTGTTGTCAGTGTGTTTGTGTGTGTGTGTTGGCGGTGTGTGTGTGTGTGTTGTCGGTGTGTGTGTGTGTGTGTTGTCGGTGTGTGTGTGTGTGTGTGTTGTCGGTGTGTGTGTGTGTGTTGCTGGTGTTTGTTTGTGTGTGTGTTGTCGGTGTGTGTGTGTGTGTGTTGTCGGTGTGTGTGTGTGTGTGTGTGTGTGTGTGTGTTGTCGGTGTGTGTGTGTGTGTGTTGTCGGTGTGTGTGTGTGTGTGTTGTCGGTGTGTGTGTGTTGTCACTGTGTGTGTGTGTGTGTGTGTGTGTGTTGTCGGTGTGTGTGTGTGTGTTGTCGGTGTGTGTGTGTGTGTGTGTTGCCGGTGTGTGTGTGTGTGTTGTCGGTGTGCGTGTGTGTGTTGTCGGTGTGTGTGTGTGTGTTGCCGGTGTGTGTGTGTGTTGTCGGTGTGTGTGTGTGTGTGTGTTGTCGGTGTGTGTGTGTGTGTGTTGTCGGTGTGTGTGTGTTTGTTGTCGGTGTGTGTGTGTGTGTTGTCGGTGTGTGTGTGTGTGTGTTGCCGGGTGTGTGTGTGTGTTGTCGGTGTGTGTGTGTGTGTGTGTGTGTGTTGTCGGTGTGTGTGTGTGTGTTGTCGGTGTGTGTGTGTGTTGTCGGTGTGTGTGTGTGTAGTCTGGGTGTGTGTGTGTGTGTGTGTGTGTGTGTGTGTGTGTTGTCGGTGTGTGTGTGTTGTTGGTGTGTGTGTGTGTGTGTGTGTGTGTTGTCGGTGTGTGTGTGTGTTGTCGGTGTGTGTGTGTTGTGTGTGTGTGTGTTGTCGGTGTGTGTGTGTGTTGTCGGTGTGTGTGTGTGTGTGTTGTCGGTGTGTGTGTGTGTGTTGTGTGTGTGTGTGTTGTCGGTGTGTGTGTGTTGTCGGTGTGTGTGTGTGTGTGTGTTGTCGGTGTGTGTGTGTTGTCGGTGTGTGTGTGTGTGTTGTCGGTGTGTGTGTGTGTGTGTGTTGTCGGTGTGTGTGTGTGTTGTCAGTGTGTGTGTGTGTGTGTTGTCGGTGTGTGTGTGTGTGTGTGTGTGTTGTCGGTGTGTGTGTGTTGTCGGTGTGTGTGTGTGTGTGTTGTCGGTGTGTGTGTGTGTGTGTGTGTTGTCGGTGTGTGTGTGTTGTCGGTGTGTGTGTGTGTGTGTTGTCGGTGTGTGTGTGTTGTCGGTGTGTGTGTGTGTGTTGTCGGTGTGTGTGTGTGTGTGTGTTGTCGGTGTGTGTGTGTGTGTGTGTTGTCAGTGTGTGTGTGTGTGTGTTGTCGGTGTGTGTGTGTTTATGTGTTGTCGGTGTGTGTGTGTGTGTTGTCGGTGTGTGTGTGTGTGTGTGTGTTGTCGGTGTGTGTGTGTTTTGTCGGTGTGTGTGTGTGTGTGTGTGTTGTCGGTGTGTGTGTGTGTGTGTTGTCGGTGTGTGTGTGTGTGTGTTGTCGGTGTGTGTGTGTTGTCGGTGTGTGTGTGTGTGTGTGTTGTCGGTGTGTGTGTGTGTGTGTTGTCAGTGTGTGTGTGTGTGTGTGTGTGTGTGTGTGTGTGTGTGTGTGTGTTGTCGGTGTGTGTGTGTGTGTGTGTGTGTGTGTGTGTGTGTGTGTGTGTGTCGGTGTCGGTGTGTGTGTGTGTGTGTGTTGTCCGAGTGTGTGTGTGTGTGTGTGTGTTGTCGGTGTATGTGTGTTGTCGGTGTGGGTGTGTGTGTGTGTTGTCGGTGTGTGTGTGTGTGTGTGTGTTGTCGGTGTGTGTGTGTGTGTTGTCAGTGTGTTTGTGTGTGTGTGTTGGCGGTGTGTGTGTGTGTGTTGTCGGTGTGTGTGTGTGTGTGTTGTCGGTGTGTGTGTGTGTGTTGTCGGTGTGTGTGTGTGTGTTGCTGGTGTTTGTTTGTGTGTGTGTTGTCGGTGTGTGTGTGTGTGTGTTGTCGGTGTGTGTGTGTGTGTGTGTGTGTGTGTGTGTTGTCGGTGTGTGTGTGTGTGTGTTGTCGGTGTGTGTGTGTGTGTGTTGTCGGTGTGTGTGTGTTGTCACTGTGTGTGTGTGTGTGTGTGTGTGTGTGTTGTCGGTGTGTGTGTGTGTGTGTGTTGTCGGTGTGTGTGTGTGTGTGTGTTGCCGGTGTGTGTGTGTGTGTTGTCGGTGTGCGTGTGTGTGTTGTCGGTATGTGTGTGTGTGTGTGTGTTGTCGGTGTGTGTGTGTGTGTTGTCGGTGTGTGTGTTTGTTTGTTGTCGGTGTGTGTGTGTGTGTGTGTGTTGTCGGTGTGTGTGTGTGTGTTGTCGGTGTGTGTGTGTGTGTTGTCGGTGTGTGTGTGTGTGTGTGTTGTCGGTGTGTGTGTGTGTGTGTGTTGTCAGTGTGTGTGTGTGTGTGTTGTCGGTGTGTGTGTGTGTGTGTGTTGTCAGTGTGTGTGTGTGTGTGTTGTCGGTGTGTGTGTGTTTATGTGTTGTCGGTGTGTGTGTGTGTGTGTTGTCGGTGTGTGTGTGTGTGTGTGTGTTGTCGGTGTGTGTGTGTTTTGTCGGTGTGTGTGTGTGTGTGTGTGTGTTGTCGGTGTGTGTGTGTGTGTGTTGTCGGTGTGTGTGTGTGTTGTCGGTGTGTGTGTGTTGTCGGTGTGTGTGTGTGTGTGTGTTGTCGGTGTGTGTGTGTGTGTGTTGTCAGTGTGTGTGTGTGTGTGTGTGTGTGTGTGTGTGTGTTGTCGGTGTGTGTGTGTGTGTGTGTGTGTGTGTGTTGTCGGTGTGTGTGTGTGTGTGTGTGTGTGTTGTCCGAGTGTGTGTGTGTGTGTGTGTGTTGTCGGTGTGTGTGTGTTGTCGGTGTGGGTGTGTGTGTGTGTTGTCGGTGTGTGTGTGTGTGTGTGTTGTCGGTGTGTGTGTGTGTGTTGTCAGTGTGTTTGTGTGTGTGTGTTGGCGGTGTGTGTGTGTGTGTTGTCGGTGTGTGTGTGTGTGTGTTGTCGGTGTGTGTGTGTGTGTGTGTTGTCGGTGTGTGTGTGTGTGTTGCTGGTGTTTGTTTGTGTGTGTGTTGTCGGTGTGTGTGTGTGTGTGTTGTCGGTGTGTGTGTGTGTGTGTGTGTGTGTGTGTGTTGTCGGTGTGTGTGTGTGTGTGTTGTCGGTGTGTGTGTGTGTGTGTGTTGTCGGTGTGTGTGTGTTGTCACTGTGTGTGTGTGTGTGTGTGTGTGTGTGTTGTCGGTGTGTGTGTGTGTGTGTGTTGTCGGTGTGTGTGTGTGTGTGTGTTGCCGGTGTGTGTGTGTGTGTTGTCGGTGTGCGTGTGTGTGTTGTCGGTGTGTGTGTGTTGCCGGTGTGTGTGTGTGTTGTCGGTGTGTGTGTGTGTGTGTTGTCGGTGTGTGTGTGTGTGTGTTGTCGGTGTGTGTGTGTTTGTTGTCGGTGTGTGTGTGTGTGTTGTCGGTGTGTGTGTGTGTGTGTTGCCGGTGTGTGTGTGTGTGTGTTGTCGGTGTGTGTGTGTGTGTGTGTGTGTGTTGTCGGTGTGTGTGTGTGTGTTGTCGGTGTGTGTGTGTGTTGTCGGTGTGTGTGTGTGTAGTCTGGGTGTGTGTGTGTGTGTGTGTGTGTGTGTGTGTGTTGTCGGTGTGTGTGTGTTGTTGGTGTGTGTGTGTGTGTGTGTGTTGTCGGTGTGTGTGTGTGTTGTCGGTGTGTGTGTGTTGTGTGTGTGTGTGTGTTGTCGGTGTGTGTGTGTGTTGTCGGTGTGTGTGTGTGTGTGTTGTCGGTGTGTGTGTGTGTGTTGTGTGTGTGTGTGTTGTCGGTGTGTGTGTGTTGTCGGTGTGTGTGTGTGTGTGTGTGTTGTCGGTGTGTGTGTGTTGTCGGTGTGTGTGTGTGTGTTGTCGGTGTGTGTGTGTGTGTGTGTTGTCGGTGTGTGTGTGTGTTGTCAGTGTGTGTGTGTGTGTGTTGTCGGTGTGTGTGTGTGTGTGTGTGTGTTGTCGGTGTGTGTGTGTTGTCGGTGTGTGTGTGTGTGTGTTGTCGGTGTGTGTGTGTTGTCGGTGTGTGTGTGTGTGTTGTCGGTGTGTGTGTGTGTGTGTGTTGTCGGTGTGTGTGTGTGTGTGTGTTGTCAGTGTGTGTGTGTGTGTGTTGTCGGTGTGTGTGTGTTTATGTGTTGTCGGTGTGTGTGTGTGTGTTGTCGGTGTGTGTGTGTGTGTGTGTGTTGTCGGTGTGTGTGTGTTTTGTCGGTGTGTGTGTGTGTGTGTGTGTTGTCGGTGTGTGTGTTGTCGGTGTGTGTGTGTGTGTGTTGTCGGTGTGTGTGTGTTGTCGGTGTGTGTGTGTGTGTGTGTTGTCGGTGTGTGTGTGTGTGTGTTGTCAGTGTGTGTGTGTGTGTGTGTGTGTGTGTGTGTGTGTGTTGTCGGTGTGTGTGTGTGTGTGTGTGTGTGTGTGTTGTCGGTGTGTGTGTGTGTGTGTGTGTGTTGTCCGAGTGTGTGTGTGTGTGTGTGTGTTGTCGGTGTATGTGTGTTGTCGGTGTGGGTGTGTGTGTGTGTTGTCGGTGTGTGTGTGTGTGTGTGTGTTGTCGGTGTGTGTGTGTGTGTTGTCAGTGTGTTTGTGTGTGTGTGTTGGCGGTGTGTGTGTGTGTGTTGTCGGTGTGTGTGTGTGTGTGTTGTCGGTGTGTGTGTGTGTGTGTGTTGTCGGTGTGTGTGTGTGTTGCTGGTGTTTGTTTGTGTGTGTGTTGTCGGTGTGTGTGTGTGTGTGTTGTCGGTGTGTGTGTGTGTGTGTGTGTGTGTGTGTGTTGTCGGTGTGTGTGTGTGTGTGTTGTCGGTGTGTGTGTGTGTGTGTTGTCGGTGTGTGTGTGTTGTCACTGTGTGTGTGTGTGTGTGTGTGTGTGTGTTGTCGGTGTGTGTGTGTGTGTGTGTTGTCGGTGTGTGTGTGTGTGTGTGTTGCCGGTGTGTGTGTGTGTGTTGTCGGTGTGCGTGTGTGTGTTGTCGGTGTGTGTGTGTGTGTTGCCGGTGTGTGTGTGTGTGTGTTGTCGGTGTGTGTGTGTGTGTGTTGTCGGTGTGTGTGTGTGTGTGTTGTCGGTGTGTGTGTGTTTGTTGTCGGTGTGTGTGTGTGTGTTGTCGGTGTGTGTGTGTGTGTGTTGCCGGTGTGTGTGTGTGTGTGTTGTCGGTGTGTGTGTGTGTGTGTGTGTTGTCGGTGTGTGTGTGTGTGTTGTCGGTGTGTGTGTGTGTTGTCGGTGTGTGTGTGTGTAGTCTGGGTGTGTGTGTGTGTGTGTGTGTGTGTGTGTGTTGTCGGTGTGTGTGTGTTGTTGGTGTGTGTGTGTGTGTGTGTGTTGTCGGTGTGTGTGTGTGTTGTCGGTGTGTGTGTGTTGTGTGTGTGTGTGTTGTCGGTGTGTGTGTGTGTTGTCGGTGTGTGTGTGTGTGTGTTGTCGGTGTGTGTGTGTGTGTTGTGTGTGTGTGTGTTGTCGGTGTGTGTGTGTTGTCGGTGTGTGTGTGTGTGTGTGTGTGTTGTCGGTGTGTGTGTGTTGTCGGTGTGTGTGTGTGTGTTGTCGGTGTGTGTGTGTGTGTGTGTTGTCGGTGTGTGTGTGTGTTGTCAGTGTGTGTGTGTGTGTGTTGTCGGTGTGTGTGTGTGTGTGTGTTGTCGGTGTGTGTGTGTTGTCGGTGTGTGTGTGTGTGTGTGTGTTGTCGTGTGTGTGTGTGTTGTCGGTGTGTGTGTGTGTGTTGTCGGTGTGTGTGTGTGTGTGTGTTGTCGGTGTGTGTGTGTGTTGTCGGTGTGTGTGTGTGTGTGTGTTGCTGGTGTGTGTGTGTGTGTGTGTTGTCGCTGTGTGTGTGTGTGTGTGTGTGTGTTGTCGGTGTGTGTGTGTGTGTTGTCCGAGTGTGTGTGTGTGTGTGTTGTCGGTGTGTGTGTGTGTGTTGTCAGTGTGTGTGTGTGTGTGTGTTGTCGGTGTGTGTGTGTGTGTGTGTTGTCGGTGTGTGTGTGTGTGTTGTCGGTGTGTTTGTGTGTGTGTGTTGTCGGTGTGTGTGTGTGTGTGTGTTGCTGGTGTTTGTTTGTGTGTGTGTTGTCGGTGTGTGTGTGTGTGTGTTGTCGGTGTGTGTGTGTGTGTGTGTGTGTGTGTGTGTGTGTTGTAGGTGTGTGTGTGTGTGTGTTGTCGGTGTGTGTGTGTGTGTTGTCGGTGTGTGTGTGTGTGTTGTCGGTGTGTTTGTGTGTGTGTGTTGTCGTTGTGTGTGTGTGTGTGTGTTGTCGGTGTGTGTGTGTGTGTTGTGTGTGTGTGTGTTGTCAGTGTGTGTGTGTGTTGTCGGTGTGTGTGTGTGTGTGTTGTCGGTGTGTGTGTGTGTGTTGTCGGTGTGTGTGTGTGTGTGTGTTGCCGGTGTGTGTGTGTGTGTTGTCGGTGTGCGTGTGTGTGTTGTCGGTGTGTGTGTGTGTGTATGTTGCCGGTGTGTGTGTGTGTGTGTTGTCGGTGTGTGTGTGTGTGTGTTGTCGGTGTGTGTGTGTGTGTGTTGTCGGTGTGTGTGTGTGTGTGTTGTCGGTGTGTGTGTGTGTGTTGTCGGTGTGTGTGTGTGTAGTCGGTGTGTGTGTGTGTGTGTGTGTGTGTGTGTGTTGTCAGTGTGTGTGTGTGTGTTGTCGGTGTGTGTGTGTGTGTGTGTTGTCGGTGTGTGTGTGTGTTGTCGGTGTGTGTGTGTTGTGTGTGTGTGTTGTCGGTGTGTGTGTGTGTGTGTTGTGTGTGTGTGTGTTGTCGGTGTGTGTGTGTGTGTGTGTTGTCGGTGTGTGTGTGTGTGTGTTGTCGGTGTGTGTGTGTGTGTGTGGTCGTTGTGTGTGTGTGTGTTGTCAGTGTGTGAGTGTGTGTTGTCGGTGTGTGTGTGTTGTGTGTGTGTGTGTGTGTTGTCGGTGTGTGTGTGTGTGTTTTGTGTGTGTGTGTGTGTTGTCGGTGTGTGTGTGTGTGTGTGCTGTCGGTGTGTGTGTGTGTGTGTGTGTTGTCTGTGTGTGTGTGTTGTCGGTGTGTGTGTGTGTGTGTGTGTGTTGTCGGTGTGTGTGTGTGTGTTGTCGGTGTGTGTGTGTGTGTGTGTTGTCAGTGTGTGTCTGTGTGTTATCGGTGTGTGTGTGTGTGTGTGTGTGTTGTCGGTGTGTGTGTGTGTCTGTGTTGTCGGTGTGTGTGTGTGTGTGTTGTCGGTGTGTGTGTGTGTGTTGTCTGTGTGTGTGTGTTTTGTCAGTGTGTGTGTGTGTGTTGTCGGTGTGTGTGTGTGTGTGTGTGTGTGTGTGTGTGTGTTGTCGGTGTGTGTGTGTGTCTGTGTTGTCGGTGTGTGTGTGTGTGTGTTGTCAGTGTGTGTGTGTGTGTGTGTGTGTGTGTGTGTGTGTGTGTGTGTGTTGTCGGTGTGTGTGTGTGTGTGTGTGTGTGTGTGTGTGTGTGTTGTCGGTGTGTGTGTGTGTGTGTGTGTGTGTGTTGTCCGAGTGTGTGTGTGTGTGTGTGTGTTGTCGGTGTATGTGTGTTGTCGGTGTGGGTGTGTGTGTGTGTTGTCGGTGTGTGTGTGTGTGTGTGTGTTGTCGGTGTGTGTGTGTGTGTTGTCAGTGTGTTTGTGTGTGTGTGTTGGCGGTGTGTGTGTGTGTGTTGTCGGTGTGTGTGTGTGTGTGTTGTCGGTGTGTGTGTGTGTGTGTGTGTTGTCGGTGTGTGTGTGTGTGTTGCTGGTGTTTGTTTGTGTGTGTGTTGTCGGTGTGTGTGTGTGTGTGTTGTCGGTGTGTGTGTGTGTGTGTGTGTGTGTGTGTGTTGTCGGTGTGTGTGTGTGTGTGTTGTCGGTGTGTGTGTGTGTGTGTTGTCGGTGTGTGTGTGTTGTCACTGTGTGTGTGTGTGTGTGTGTGTGTGTGTTGTCGGTGTGTGTGTGTGTGTGTGTTGTCGGTGTGTGTGTGTGTGTGTGTTGCCGGTGTGTGTGTGTGTCTTGTCGGTGTGCGTGTGTGTGTTGTCGGTGTGTGTGTGTGTGTTGCCGGTGTGTGTGTGTGTGTGTTGTCGGTGTGTGTGTGTGTGTGTTGTCGGTGTGTGTGTGTGTGTGTTGTCGGTGTGTGTGTGTTTGTTGTCGGTGTGTGTGTGTGTGTTGTCGGTGTGTGTGTGTGTGTGTTGCCGGTGTGTGTGTGTGTGTGTTGTCGGTGTGTGTGTGTGTGTGTGTGTTGTCGGTGTGTGTGTGTGTGTTGTCGGTGTGTGTGTGTGTTGTCGGTGTGTGTGTGTGTAGTCTGGGTGTGTGTGTGTGTGTGTGTGTGTGTGTGTGTGTTGTCGGTGTGTGTGTGTTGTTGGTGTGTGTGTGTGTGTGTGTGTTGTCGGTGTGTGTGTGTGTTGTCGGTGTGTGTGTGTTGTGTGTGTGTGTGTTGTCGGTGTGTGTGTGTGTTGTCGGTGTGTGTGTGTGTGTGTTGTCGGTGTGTGTGTGTGTGTTGTGTGTGTGTGTGTTGTCGGTGTGTGTGTGTTGTCGGTGTGTGTGTGTGTGTGTGTGTGTTGTCGGTGTGTGTGTGTTGTCGGTGTGTGTGTGTGTGTTGTCGGTGTGTGTGTGTGTGTGTGTTGTCGGTGTGTGTGTGTGTTGTCAGTGTGTGTGTGTGTGTGTTGTCGGTGTGTGTGTGTGTGTGTGTGTGTTGTCGGTGTGTGTGTGTTGTCGGTGTGTGTGTGTGTGTGTGTGTTGTCGGTGTGTGTGTGTTGTCGGTGTGTGTGTGTGTGTTGTCGGTGTGTGTGTGTGTGTGTGTTGTCGGTGTGTGTGTGTGTTGTCGGTGTGTGTGTGTGTGTGTGTTGCTGGTGTGTGTGTGTGTGTGTGTTGTCGCTGTGTGTGTGTGTGTGTGTGTGTGTTGTCGGTGTGTGTGTGTGTGTGTTGTCCGAGTGTGTGTGTGTGTGTGTGTTGTCGGTGTGTGTGTGTGTGTTGTCAGTGTGTGTGTGTGTGTGTGTTGTCGGTGTGTGTGTGTGTGTGTGTTGTCGGTGTGTGTGTGTGTGTTGTCGGTGTGTTTGTGTGTGTGTGTTGTCGGTGTGTGTGTGTGTGTGTGTTGCTGGTGTTTGTTTGTGTGTGTGTTGTCGGTGTGTGTGTGTGTGTGTTGTCGGTGTGTGTGTGTGTGTGTGTGTGTGTGTGTGTGTGTGTGTGTGTGTGTGTGTAGGTGTGTGTGTGTGTGTGTGTTGTCGGTGTGTGTGTGTGTGTTGTCGGTGTGTGTGTGTGTGTTGTCGGTGTGTTTGTGTGTGTGTGTTGTCGTTGTGTGTGTGTGTGTGTGTTGTCGGTGTGTGTGTGTTGTGTGTGTGTGTGTTGTCAGTGTGTGTGTGTGTTGTCGGTGTGTGTGTGTGTGTGTTGTCGGTGTGTGTGTGTGTGTTGTCGGTGTGTGTGTGTGTGTGTGTGTTGCCGGTGTGTGTGTGTGTGTTGTCGGTGTGCGTGTGTGTGTTGTCGGTGTGTGTGTGTGTGTGTGTTGCCGGTGTGTGTGTGTGTGTGTGTGTGTTGTCGGTGTGTGTGTGTGTGTTGTCGGTGTGTGTGTGTGTGTGTTGTCGGTGTGTGTGTGTGTGTGTTGTCGGTGTGTGTGTGTGTGTTGTCGGTGTGTGTGTGTGTAGTCGGTGTGTGTGTGTGTGTGTGTGTGTGTGTTGTCAGTGTGTGTGTGTGTGTTGTCGGTGTGTGTGTGTGTGTGTGTTGTCGGTGTGTGTGTGTGTTGTCGGTGTGTGTGTGTTGTGTGTGTGTGTTGTCGGTGTGTGTGTGTGTGTGTTGTGTGTGTGTGTGTTGTCGGTGTGTGTGTGTGTGTGTGTTGTCGGTGTGTGTGTGTGTGTGTTGTCGGTGTGTGTGTGTGTGTGTGGTCGTTGTGTGTGTGTGTGTTGTCAGTGTGTGTGTGTGTGTTGTCGGTGTGTGTGTGTTGTGTGTGTGTGTGTGTGTTGTCGGTGTGTGTGTGTGTGTTGTTGTGTGTGTGTGTGTGTTGTCGGTGTGTGTGTGTGTGTGTGCTGTCGGTGTGTGTGTGTGTGTGTGTGTTGTCTGTGTGTGTGTGTTGTCGGTGTGTGTGTGTGTGTGTGTGTGTTGTCGGTGTGTGTGTGTGTGTTGTCGGTGTGTGTGTGTGTGTGTTGTCAGTGTGTGTCTGTGTGTTGTCGGTGTGTGTGTGTGTGTGTGTTGTCGGTGTGTGTGTGTGTCTGTGTTGTCGGTGTGTGTGTGTGTGTGTTGTCGGTGTGTGTGTGTGTGTTGTCTGTGTGTGTGTGTGTTGTCGGTGTGTGTGTGTGTGTTGTCGGTGTGTGTGTGTGTGTGTGTGTGTGTGTGTGTTGTCAGTGTGTGTGTGTGTGTGTTGTCGGTGTGTGTGTGTGTGTGTGTTGTCGGTGTGTGTGTGTGTGTGTTGTCGGTGTGTGTGTGTGTGTTGTCGGTGTGTGTGTGTGTTTGTTGTCGGTGTGTGTGTGTGTGTGTGTTGTCGGGGTGTGTGTTTGTTGTCGGTGTGTGTGTGTGTGTGTGTGTTGTCGGTGTGTGTGTGTGTGTGTTGTCGGTGTGTGTGTGTGTGTGTTGTCGGTGTGTGTGTGTTGTCGGTGTGTGTGTGTGTGTGTGTTGTCGGTGTGTGTGTGTGTGTGTTGTCCGAGTGTGTGTGTGTGTGTGTTGTCGGTGTGTGTGTGTGTGTTGCTGGTGTGTGTGTGTGTGTGTGTTGTCGGTGTGTGTGTGTGTGTGTTGTCGGTGTGTGTGTGTGTGTGTGTGTGTGTGTGTGTTGTCGGTGTGTGTGTGTGTGTGTTGTCGGTGTGTGTGTGTGTGTGTTGTCGGTGTGTGTGTGTGTGTCAGTGTGTGTGTGTGTGTGTGTGTGTGTTGTCGGTGTGTGTGTGTGTGTGTGTTGTCGGTGTGTGTGTGTGTGTGTGTGTTGCCGGTGTGTGTGTGTGTGTTGTCGGTGTGTGTGTGTGTGTTGTCGGTGTGTGTGTGTGTGTTGCCGGTGTGTGTGTGTGTGTGTTGTCGGTGTGTGTGTGTGTGTGTTGTCGGTGTGTGTGTGTGTGTGTTGTCGGTGTGTGTGTGTTTGTTGTCGGTGTGTGTGTGTGTGTTGTCGGTGTGGTGTGTGTGTGTGTTGTCGGTGTGTGTGTGTGTGTGTTGTGTGTGTGTGTGTGTGTGTGTGTGTTGTCGGTGTGTGTGTGTGTGTTGTCGGTGTGTGTGTGTGTTGTCGGTGTGTGTGTGTGTGTCTGTGGTGTGTGTGTGTGTGTGTGTGTG